>NW_028174701.1:0-20000 GCF_963971535.1 Notolepis coatsorum
AGAGATGGAGAAAGAGAGATAGGGAGAGAGAGAGGGAGAGAGAGAGATAGAGAGAGAGAGAGAGAGAGAGGGAGAGAGGAGAGGAAGAGAGAGAGAGGAAAAGAGAGATGGAGAAAGAGAGGGAGAGAGATAGTGAGGAGAGAGAGAGGGAGGAAAAAAGAGATGGAGAGAGAATTTTATATTTTAGTGTGATTTTACAACACAAACAAGTTACTCGTAGCGTTTCCGACAGGTAGATGTTACTTTGTGGTTTCCCACCCAGGTACATCTCCACCAGGGCTTCCCCGCCTGTGTGAACCCTGAAACAGACTGGACGCAGAGCCTGAAACAGACTGGACGCAGAGCTTGAAACAGACTGGACGCAGAGCCTGAAACAGACTGGACGCAGAGCCTGAAACAGACTGGACGCAGAGCCTGAAACAGACTGGACGCAGAGCCTGAAACAGACTGGACGCAGAGCCTGAAACAGACTGGACGCAGAGCCTGAAACAGACTGGACGCAGAGCCTGAAACAGACTGGACGCAGAGCCTGAAACAGACTGGACGCAGAGCCTGAAACAGACTGGACGCAGAGCCTGAAACAGACTGGACGCAGAGCGTGAAACAGACTGGACGCAGAGCCTGAAACAGACTGGACGCAGAGCCTGAAACAGACTGGACGCAGAGCGTGAAACAGACTGGACGCAGAGCCTGAAACAGACTGGACGCAGAGCCTGAAACAGACTGGACGCAGAGCCTGAAACAGACTGGACGCAGAGCCTGAAACAGACTGGACGCAGAGCGTGAAACAGACTGGACGCAGAGCCTGAAACAGACTGGACGCAGAGCGTGAAACAGACTGGACGCAGAGCCTGAAACAGACTGGACGCAGAGCCTGAAACAGACTGGACGCAGAGCGCACGCTGAGTGAGCAGCCCGTGTCAACGAGAGCAAGTCGGACACAGACTCCATATAAATACGTTGGGAGACTCCAGAATACACAGAGAGACATGGTGCTCGGTGCGTCTGCTCCGCGGAGAATGAGTTCTATTCTGAAACATGATAAATACATGATGCTCATCTGTGAAACTAAATAGTCAACTGAGAATGTCTTTAGTCAAAGACAGGCTTACTTGTCACCTACCCAAGTAAAAAAAAAAAAAAAAACATGTATGGTTCACACACACACACAAGCTCATCATCTTGCAAAATATACTGACACCTCTTTCACGCTGCTAGATTTCTATCGGTCATCGTTCACATAGACAGCATTTTAGAAAGAGAGGGTGACACACACACACACACACACACACACACACACAGATGTTGGGAGACGGAGGAGAAACGAGAGAGGTAGTGAGAAGTGGAAAAAGAGAGGCAGAGGAACGGAGGGTGAACCTTAGGAGTGAAACATTTAAAATATTTGTGAAAAATATCCCGTCCGCCCCCCAGACTCGTGGAATAACAGACAGACGGGTGGAATGTGAGACATGACATAATATTTTCAGACGGAATCATATTCATCTCTCTCCAAACAGAGAGGAAGAAAAACCACCCTGGCCGTTGCTTCACCCTGATTAGATTAGAAACAGAAACCTGACAATTTCCTCCTTAAGCTGCTCTCAATATAATGTCTCTCTGTCTCTCTCTCTCTCTCTCCATGTCTCTCTCTCTCTCTCTCTCTCTCTCTCTCTCTCTCTCTCTCTCTCCATGTCTCTCTCTCTCTCCATGTCTCTCTCTCTCTCTCTCTCTCTCTCCATGTATCTCTCTTTCTGTCTCTATCTCCCTAGGCCTATTTGTTTCTCTTATCCCCCCCCCCCCTCTCTCTCCTAACCCTAACCCTTTCACTGCCGCACCACCAAAACGGTTAACCCTTTCACTGCGACAATACACAGAAGGTTAACCCTTTCACTGCCACACAACAGCCGGTTACCGTCGGTTGTGCGATAGTAAAGGGTTAACCTTCTGTCGCGTGGCAGTGAAAGGGCTAAGATACCACCGTCATAGATTTTCTAGAATGGCAGAGTTTCATAAAGCTGCTGTGATGTCAGGTGGGTCAGGTGGGTCAGGTGAGCAGCCGGCTGTGATGTGGACGCCTTGTAGCCAGTCCTGGTAACACTAACGTCAGCAAAGATAGTGGACAAGAAAAGATAACACAGTAAACCCGCCCAATGCCACGCCTTGTGTAGCTCATGTGACAAATTACAGGAAGTGAGAAGGACCTGGTTAGTCTCCTTTTGAAACATATGTAATATACTTATATGTACACATGTTACATTTTCGATACAATACGTAAATATATTACTTGGGGCTATAACATAATGTACATTATGTATATTATTTCCTGTGGTCAATTAGTACTTAATAAGGCCGACCTTAGCTCACTGTCTCAATACTAAGGCTTTACAAAGACCAACTTTAGCTCACTGTCTCAATACTAAGGCTTTACAAAGACCAACTTTAGCTCACTGTCTCAATACTAAGGCTTTACAAAGACCAACTTTAGCTCACTGTCTCAATACTAAGGCTTTACAAAGACCAACTTTAGCTCACTGTCTCAATACTAAGGCTTTACAAAGACCAACTTTAGCTCACTGTCTCAATACTAAGGCTTTACAAAAACCAACTTTAGCTCACTGTCTCAATACTGAGGCTTTACAAAGACCAACTTTAGCTCACTGTCTCAATACTAAGGCTTTACAAAGACCAACTTTAGCTCACTGTCTCAATACTAAGCCTTAAAAAGACCAACTTTAGCTCACTGTCTCAATACTAAGGCTTTACAAAGACCAACTTTAGCTCACTGTCTCAATACTAAGGCTTTACAAAGACCAACTTTAGCTCACTGTCTCAATACTAAGCCTTAAAAAGACCAACTATATGAAATGTTTACCGTTTCATGGGTGTGTGTAGTACTTGTTGTTGTAATGGCCAATGACCAGCAGGGGGAGAACTCATTCACACTCTATAGATTATAGTGATAACATAGAGACATAATGAATCGGCCCAACCAAAGCTATAACCTGCATCTAAAACAAACAAACAAACAAACAAATAAATAAATAGTAAACAAAAAATATAATAATAATAATAATAATAATAATAATAATAATAATAATAATAATAATAATAATAATAATAATAAAATACCTACTAGCAGTAGGAACTAATGAGGAACTATATGTTAACAAAGCGGAAGAACAAATGTTATTGAACTGATAGTTCACTTTTATAATTAGAGGTAAGCAGGTAGAAAACATGGATTTGAGAGTCAGATGGATGGTTCTAATAGTTTTAGTTCTATACTGAATGTGTCCTTGAGAAGTGAAGTAGAAGCCGTTCTGGAAGGATCGCTCTGCTCTGAGACATCAGGTGTGAGACTTGAGTTACTGACGGTTAATCATCGGTTTGTTGTGTTTGGAGCCTTAGCCCTATTTCCTACTTACTTACCAATGATATTGTTGATTGGTAAAGTCCAAAGGGATCCATGCTGGTCCTCTTACTAGCTCCGGGCTAGTTAGCCACAAACCAATGCAAAGTCAATGGGGTCGAGCTCCTGTCTGTAAAAGCTGCCTGAAGACAACTGAAATCTACTTTGTGTGCACTGTGTGGAGTAGATTTCAGTCAGCTTCAGTCAGCTCGTACAGACCGGAGTATTGTATGAGGAACTTGTATGAGGAACAGCATGGATTGTGCTGAGAAAGGACTCTACCGACCAACAGCATCACTGGTAAGTAAGAAATAGGGTTCTATCTCTTTAGCATGATGTCATTCGTGTGAGCGTGAGTCACTGTTATGGACATTGAGTAGACATCAAGATGATCTTGATGTTTCTCAATGAAACTCCCTACAGTCATAACATGGAGTCATGCACTTCTTCTCAAGAGCATAACATACGATATCAATCCCTCCTGAAGAATTTCAGAGGGCGGGGGCCTCTGTTCTAATCTTCAGAGTTTGAAAGCAAGGAGGAGAGGGGAGGAGGAGAGGGGAGAAGAGGAGGACAGAGGAGGCATGAGGAAGGAGAGGCATGAGGAAGGAGGAGAAGAGGGGAGGAGGAGAGGGGAGAAGAGGAGGACAGAGGAGGCATGAGGAAGGAGGAGAGGGAGGAGGAGAGGGGAGAAGAGGAGGACAGAGGAGGCATGAGGAAGGAGAGGCATGAGGAAGGAGGAGAAGAGGGGATGAGGAGAGGGGAGAAGAGGGGAGGAGGAGAGGGGAGAAGAGGAGGACAGAGGAGGCATGAGGAAGGAGAGGCAGGAGGAAGGAGGAGAAGAGGGGAAGAGGAGAGGGGAGAAGAGGAGGACAGAGGAGGCATGAGGAAGGAGAGGCAGGAGGAAGGAGGAGAAGAGGGGAGGAGGAGAGGGGAGAAGAGGAGGACAGAGGAGGCATGAGGAAGGAGAGGCAGGAGGAAGGAGGAGAAGAGGAGGAAGGAGGAGAGGGGAGGAGGAGAGGGGAGAAGAGGAGGACAGAGGAGGCATGAGGAAGGAGAGGCAGGAGGAAGGAGAGAACAGGAGGAGGAGAGGGGAGAAGAGGAGGCATGAGGAAGGAGGGGAGGGGAGGAGGAGAGGGGAGAAGAGGAGGCATGAGGAAGGAGGGGAGGGGAGGAGGAGAGGGGAGAAGAGGAGGCATGAGGAAGGAGGGGAGGGGAGGAGGAGAGGGGAGAAGAGGAGGACAGAGGAGGCATGAGGAAGGAGAGGCAGGAGGAAGGAGAGAACAGGAGGAGGAGAGGGTAGGACAGAGGAGGAAGGAGAGAGGCAGGAGGGGACGTCTGGATGTGGTTATGGAGAGAACAGCATGCTGGGAGAGGGAGAAACAGGAAGTCATCAACACCTCTGACAAGCCAATCAGAGATGAGATTACTACTGACCCCAACTGTGCACACTCACACATGCAGCACCGTGCAAACTGTAACGTGCTGAGTACAAGTACACGCATGCACACACACACACACACACACACACACACACACACACACACACACACACACACACACACACACACACACACACACACACACACACACACACACACACACACACACACACACACACACACACACACACACACACACACACACACACACACACACACACACACACACACACACAGATACTGTAGTATCAGCACAGCAGCACTAAATACGTGCAGCGTGATCCTCTCATGATCATATTATTATCCTCGTATTATCAGGGAAACAGACATTAAAACACATGCTGCACGCACACCAGACATGGCTCTGTACACATTTATTCATGGTACTGTAGGCTGTTACTGTAGTGGCCCCAACAAACCATAAATCCATTTCACACACACAACAATGCGAATTTTACATTTCACACACACACAACAAAGTGAATTGCACATAATAAATACAAAAAACTGTAGAAACAGAAAGTAAATCAAATAAATGTTTAAAAAAAAAATATTAAAAAAAACTGCAGACTGTGGTGAAATGGTTGGCTTTTAAAGATTTTAACTGGGGCGCCCCAGTGGCGCGCTGCATACTGCCTCGCAGACCTACGTGGCCGACCCGGGTTCGCCTCCCGCTCCCGGGCGGATTTGCCGCATGTCCTCCCCCACATCTTCTCCCGTTCTCCCTCTCCTCTGTCGGTCATGTTGACCAATAAAAGCTGTAAAAATGCTAAAATAAATCTTAAAAAAATAAAAAAGCTTCCGGTTAAGCTACAACATGTAGCACACGCATTTTGCAATTGCTCCGCTCCCACTAACGCTAATTTCGTTTAAAAACATTATTTGGACAGTAAAGAAAGAGAATAGACCACATCGTATGTATTGTTAAGACCCTCTACTAACCATATCAAAAGACAATATGGTTAAAGGTGGAAAGAAGGCAGAGAAAATAACTACGGCAACTTCAACGGCGCAGGACGTAAAAAAACGAGAAAGACGCGTCCTAACCGTCGCTGGTTCTGAGCCGACGGTGACAAGCTCCGAGGAGGAGAAGGAAGAGGACAACTTACCGGGATCATCGATTACGGTCCCCGAAAGAGAGTCAATAGAGACCAACATAAAAGAAGGTACAGATTCAAGCTCCGTGAAAGGGAGAGCAGCCAGATTTATGGATTCCAACGTCACTGCATCTATCTACCATATGCCGCCAACTGAAGAAAGCAGAAATCCACCCGATTTCAACACACTGTCTAACCTGATGGTAGAACAGTCTAACCTGATGAAAGAACAGATGGTAGAACAGTCTAACCTGCAGATTACACACATCAAGGCGCTCGAGGCAAACGTCGATGCTAAATTTGATCGCATCGAGGCTAAATTCGATCGCATCGATGAGAAATTAGAAGAAGTCAAGAAAGCGATCGATGCACAGTCAAAGCGAATCACGACAGTGGAGATTTCGGTGACAGAAAACACAAAAGCAGTCAAGGCGAACGAAGGTAGCATGACAGAGATGGGAGAAGAGATGGAAAAAGTGAAAGATGAATACCGGAGGGAAATAAAATTGCTTAAAAACGAAGTGATGGAGAGGCAACTAGAAACCCATCGTTACCACAGGCGGAATAACATCCGCATTGTGGGGCTTGATGAATCAGTGAACTGCGATGACATCAACTTTCCAAAAGAGTTATCAACGATTTTGGAAAACTCCGATCCAAACAAAGTGCCAGAAGTGGAACAAGTTTACAGAATTGGTTCCCAGGGGCAAAATATCAACGGGCCGAGAGTCATCATTGTCACTCTGCGGAAAACTACAACAAGGGATGAAATCATCAAATATGCTCGCAACCAACGTGGGAAGCTGAAGTATGGTGATAAACCAATATTTATCTACGAAGATTTGAGCAGAGAGGCCATCATCCGACGTCAACCATACAAAGATGTGATGCAAAAGCTGTACATAGCCGGCTACAAGCCAAGGCTAGCATATCCGGCGCTGTTATCATTCTTGGGCAATAACGGCCGCAGGTCAGGTCCATTTACACCCTTTGAAGCTGAGGATTTCCTGAATCAAAATGCAGCAAATAACCCAAAGCATGACGAAAATGCCGGAATCAGTTAAGCCTCTCTCTAAATATATACCAGTGTTGGAATGACTTTATTGTGTTCATCAATGAGGTCATTCCACCAGTGTTGGAATGACATTGTTGTGTTCATCAAAGTAGCAAACGATATGCAAGTCGCCTATAACAAAGTGTACTGTGTATAATACGATTCATAATACATTATAATTTCAGTCTCTGGTCTCTGAGGGGACAAATAAATATCAATGCAAAAAGATCTATCTGGAATATTCTGGGTTTATCGCTCAAATGCCCTGGGTCTCTTAGATCATTCTGGAATGTAAAATAGTCTAGGCACTAGTATATTCTACAACCTTCTAGAATATAAGGCACCATGACAACGAAGCATACAACTCTAACAATAACATTCGGTGTGCATACACATAGCAGATAATAAATTAAATTAAGTGCAATCAGCCCTTAATAATACTTTAAAATTATCCACACATAAACGTATGAGCACAGCAAGGTTATTCTAACAATTTAAGTAATCACTCCATTAAAGGCACATTGAAGCGCTAAAAGGCGCTGCTTTTCTATCTTATCTAATCAGTTAAATCGGTTCTAGTGGCTTCTCCACGTTGATAATTATTTATCTCTTATTCCTTATCTATATCTTTCCATTGATTTTTATTTTATTTAATTTTTTCTTCTCATTACTCTATATTTTTTAAATATAATTTAACTTACATTGTTCTTTTCCAATGTTCTTCACATTAAGGTGTCAATATTACTATATATTTTTTAAATATATTTTAACTTACATTATTCTTTTCCAATGTTCTTCACATTAAGGTGTCAATATTGATCTACAATCTTTTCCTTTTTTTTTTCCCCCCACACGTTGGTGGAGGGTTCAAAGGAATATGTCGATAAAGGTTTATTCTCTTTTTATTTTATTTTTTATTTTTATCTTTAGGTTATTTATCACAATACTTCATTACAGTAAGGGAAGGTGCAAGACCAAAAGCGACATTCTATTGCAATAGAATGGAAATGTTAGATCCTATGGCAATGAGCATAGGAAAATTAGGATTACAATGCTCAGGTTGGGCAATCCGGTGGACCATGGGAGAAAGTCAATCGCGGAGGATGTGTTCTTGGAACACAGGCATGTTCGACTTTCTGGGAGAGGGGAAAATAGGGGATTTTTATTTGTATATATATATGTTTTTAAGCTCAGCTCTCAACGGGACCTCATTAATTGGATGTGCATCTATTGTAGCTTCATACTCCAGAAACATTACCAAAAACTACACGAAAACATGCATAGACTATGGCTAGTTTGAATATAATGGTATGGAACACCGGTGGGATAAACAAACAACACAAGCGCAAAAGCGTGCTTACACTGATGAAAAAAGAACATGTGGACGTGGCTCTATTAAGCGAAACGCACATTTTAGAGGGAGACATAAATACGTTAGCGGATAACATATACCATAATATTGGTCACTCTTCTTTTGCTACGAGAACTAGAGGGGTAGCCATAGTCGTCAGACGCAAATTAAATATCGAATTGAAAGGGGTATGGTCGGATGCTGAGGGGCGCATAACTATAGCTAGGATTATACACAATAACAGGAAAATTGCATTGGCAGCGGTATATGCCCCGAATTTGTACGAAGTGGGTTTCTTCACTTCACTAACAGGAGAAATGTTAAACCATCCCGAGTACTCATATATAATAGGTGCTGATTTTAATGCCATTTGGAACCCAAGGATGGACAAAACTTACCTTTCCTTCTCCAGCGAACAAAAGAATTCATCTAAAGCATTAAAAGATTGGTCGAAATCAACAGGAGTAACTGATTTATGGCGTTCACTTAACCCCATGACCCGCAAGTACTCCTGTCGTTCGGCGAGACACAACACACTATCCAGAATTGATTACGTCTTTGCATCCCCGAGAATATTTGATAAATACGAAGTGGAAATGACACCCAATGCGCTATCAGATCACTGCTACTTAATCCTGAAAGCAACATTTGGTACACTATCTACCCGGGCCCCAAGATGGCGTTTTAATTCGATGCTGCTTAACAACAAGGAATTCATTACACAAATTAAAGAAGCTCTCACAGTATTCCTACAAGATAATGCTAACTCGGTGCAAGATCCCAGAATATTATGGATGTCGGTAAAGAATATGATCAAGGATTTCTCGGATAGATTTACCTCCATATTGCGCAAAAATCAAAACACAAAACTGTCTGAAATGGAAACGCTTTACTCAACGCTTTTTAATTCTTTAAAATACAACAACTCTACTAGACTAGATAACCAAGTTAACATTCTAAAGACAGAGATCAAAGCAATGTACAGACAAAAATCGGAATTGCAAATACGCAGCACTAGACAACAGCAGTACTTCCAAGGTTCTAAACCTAGTCACCTATTAGCCATGCGACTAAGAATTAATGCAAAATTTGCAGATATAACTGCCATTAGGAAACAACAAGCTCTAGTAACAGAACCCAAAATAATAAACGATACATTCAAAGAATTCTACTCCGATTTATATAACTCAGAAACGACCTTTGATCAAGACAAATTAGACACATATCTTAATCAAATTACTCTCCCTAAACTTACGGATGAAGACGCTAAACAGTTAGAAGTACCGATCACATTAGAAGAACTCAAGAAGGCCATATCCGGAATGAAAAACGGCAAAGCTCCGGGAATTGACGGTATCCCATCAGAAATGTACATTTCTTGCTGGGACATATTTGGACCCTTATTACTAAATATGATCTTATACTCAGTCAAAGAGGGAAGCTTCATTGAACACCAAAATACCGCACTCATTTCAGTTCTTCACAAAAAAGACAAAGACCCCACTGAATGCGGTAGTTACCGTCCTTTAAGCCTCCTCGGAACCGATGTCAAACTGTACTCTAAGATATTAGCCATCAGATTGCAAAAGCATATGACGTCTTTAGTTCATACGGACCAAACAGGCTTCATAAAAGGTCGCCTGATCAATGATAACATAAGGCGAATACTGCACGTACTAGATACAGACAAAGAGGACATCACACCTAAGGCGATACTATCCCTGGATGCTATGAAAGCATTTGACAGGTTGGAATGGTCGTTTCTATGGGCAGTATTGGAAAGGATGGGGTTAGGAAAAGGTTTCATTGATATGATTAAAGTACTATACAAGGACCCATCGGCCAGGATTACAACAGGCACATTCATCTCCGATATCTTTCCGGTATCGCGCTCAGCCAGACAAGGTTGCCCTCTTAGTCCCGGACTATTCGATCTATCATTAGAACCTTTAGCACAATTTATAAGACAATCCCAACACATAGAACCAATAGTAATCAAGGGCACACATCATAAAATTAGTTTATATGCGGACGACGTAATATTGTTCATGCAAAACCCCAACAACACATTGCCGCTTATACTCAAGTTGATAGAGAACTTTGGTGATTTATCGGGATTTAAAATAAATTGGCCTAAGTCGGCTTTTCTTCCTCTTAACACCAGTGCAAAAAAAGAGACAACCCTCCCAGGTGCGATACCCATGGTCAAACATTTCAGATGCTTGGGTGTGGAAATATTTCCCACCATAAGACAAACGGTGAAGCACAATTACACAAAAATACAGAACAAAATCAAGGACGACCTGGACAGGTGGGCAAAACTTAAAAACTCAGTACAGGCAAGGGTATCAATAGTTAAGATGGATGTATTACCAAGAATCAATTTCTTCAGCTCAATGCTTCCGTTACCTCCTCCAGAGGGCTACTGGAAAAGATTACAAACCTCCACATACAAATTTATTTGGAATAACAAACCACCTCGCATAAAAAGATCCACCGCACAGAGAAGTAAAGCAGACGGTGGCATGGCAGTCCCAGATTTTTTACAATATTTTAATGCCTTCACATTAAGACCATTGAAGAAGATATGGTTTGACCCCGAGGCTTTGGTATCTTGGAGAAAATTAGAAGAAAACATAGTAGCCCCACAGAGATTGAAAGACATAGCATACACTAAACTTTCAATCAAGCATTGTGAGCGAGAATTTGGCCCAATAATAACCCATGCAATCAGGACATGGCGGGAAACACAAAGGAAATTTCCTAACCATCAAGTATGGCATAATCACACTCCCATATTCAATAACAATGCTCTCTTAATGGGAAAACGACCTATAAGATTCCCTGTATGGGAAGAAAGAGGCATACACTCATTAGGGGATATTTTTAATAACAAGGGCCTCTGTAGTTATGTCGAAATATGCATAAAGTTTAACCTCACCGAGTCCACATGGCTTTTTTACATACAGTTACGACTTTGTATGAGATCTCACGGTGTTCCATTACACATACCAATTGAACACCACAGATACCACAAATTTTTCTATGAAAGAGATACATTGGGAGGTTTTGTATCAGGTTTTTATTATCAATTACTAACGTCCTCGTACGAAACCCTTCAACTAGACAATGTCTGGAGGAGGGATATACCAGACCTGGAAAATGACTTTGATTGGCAAGGAGCCTGGGCAAATGTCCGACTTACATCAAGGAACCCGGATCATCAACAAATCAATCTGAACTATATTCACAGGACATACTTGACTCCTATAAGGCTGTGCAAAATGGGGCTTATACAAGACTCCAAATGCTCCCAATGTACAAATGGGGACGAAGGAACATTTATGCACATGTATTGGGACTGCCCACCAGTTAAGGCATTCTGGAAAGATGTGTCCCAACAATTATCAATACTCGTATTTTGGAATATACCTGTACACCCCGCGGTATTGCTATTGAATGATGTTTTTGAGTTTGCAGTGAACCCACAACTAAAAAGATTGGTTTTATCGGGTATCACAGTAGCTAAAAAACTGATTGCATCACGTTGGTTTCAACCGGAAAAAATGTGCCGGAAAGTGTGGTTTCTTACATATCTCGATGTGATATATCAAGAAATATCAACAGCAAGAATTCTGGGGCTCAATGAATCCAAAATGTTAATGTGGTTAGAAGTGGTGGAGAGAATAAAAGCTAGCCTATAATGGTGATGTCTGGTTAGGAGTGAGGGTTAATGGAGGTACTATCCAAGAGGGGGTCCGGGAGGGGGGGGTTTGAGCTGGAGCATATGTGTGTAGGGTTTTAGAAAATAGGTATTAGGGGTATATTATATACTAACATTTATATAATTGTAACTTCGCTGGATATACACGGTATACGGTTAAAATGTTATTATTGACTATTTTTGTTTTATCCTGTTTCTGTACTTGCATATATTTTAACCACCTTTACTGAAAGTTTCATTATACATTGTGTGTTGAGTACTGACTTTTAATAAGTTTTGTTTTGCAATAATAAAAAAAATTAAAAAAAAAAATAAAAATAAAAAAGATTTAAACTGAGCAACGGATACACATTTTAAAATGCATGGCAAAACGTCCCATGTGTTTGGGGCACATAAGCTAAAAGCAGATGTTCCTAATTCAGTGCAAACTCTGGGGACCTTAAGTGTAAAACAATCACCAGAGTGAGTGTGATCAGGTCCAGAGTTCTAGTCCAGCAATGAAGTGCTGTAGGTTGGGAGATTATAATGAGTCTACTCAGATTCCAGAATATTATTATGAGTTTACTCAGATTCCAGAATATTATTATGAGTTTACTCAGATTCCACAATATTATAATGAGTTTACTCGGATTCCACAATATTATAATGAGTCTCTCAGCTAGTGCTCATGGCTGGAGGGTTAGGGTTAACAGGTTGTGTGATCAGATGATCACTTGAGGACAAGGTTCAAGTGAACTGAACCCAAACGTAGTTGACGCGTGTTGTGTTTAACTCTTTCAGTGCCACGCCTGGTTTTCCGTTTTACCGCTTGAATGCCACCATCGGCGCCAATGTTAACGTTAATATCGCCTAATCTATGTTCTGTATCGTTAGTGGCTTAGCTTGGCTTCGCCTTCTGCACTATCTCGCGTACGTGCACGCGTACTGAATAAACCACAAATGTACCTCTAATACCAGTATTAGTCTGACCACACCCCTCATCAGCTTACCTTCATAAGCAGGTGTGTGGTCACCTGCTCTCCTCCTTCTCGCTTTCACCACAAGGAAGAGGTGCCTCGGTAGATCCCCACACTTGACACCATGATGGAAGAAATTGGATTAGGAACAGCTTGGGAAACAAGGATACGTTGACATCATATCTTTATTTTCTCTCTCACTATTTTCGAGAAAATACGGCGATATTGTCTTCGTACTGGAGTGTCTAGAAGATGATGATCATTCTACAAACCCTCCACCGGTTTTCGTATTGGGAGCACGCCGCTGCATGCTTCTCAACTGCAGTTCCTTGCTGTGTTTGTTGGGGTGAAACCTGTCAGGCCACAGCTGAACTGTCGGACATGCCGCTGTTGTGAGGAGCGGTGCGTTCCAGGTTGGGTGAGTAGTGTTTGCTGGCGGGCTCCACTTGTCTGTTAGTGCTATGGGGGCTACTAGACAAAGTTTATGGAAACCGGCCCCAGGCTAGGGTCCTTTGTTTAGCCGTCTAGGCGACAGAAGGCCTTGGTCTGGCGACCATTATAGTTTTAACTAGTGGGCCGCGACCATTGACACTGGTGATCCCTGTGTGTTCTGGACGAGTGGATTCTCTCTGTCACCGTGTTAAGACCCCATCTTTCATATCCAAATGAGAGTATTCCTTCACGAGGGGATATGTGCATGTAATGTGCGATAGCGGCAGATTCATGTTCAAAGTCAGCTATACAGGCCAGTTGGTACTGTGCTGATTCCGCCGGACGTGTTAATGTCACCGTTGTGAAGCGGTGTTGACGTCTTGTTTTCTCTTTTCTCTTAAAAAGTGAGGAGGGTTCAGAACGGCGGCCTGTCTGGGTGAGTGTTATGTCATTGTTTACATGTTCATAGCTTACGGTTAGCCGGTCGGTGGCCTGGCGCGGGGTAGCTTAGGCTTCTCGCGCGCCGCCGGGAGCTCGCTCCTGAACGCGTGCGTCGTAGATCGGCGTCTCGCGGGCGGAAGCGATAGCACCAGAACGGTTGGAGCAGCCGTTAGCTTGATGCTATTCTGTTGAACGTGCTTTGATTTTTAACATGTTTTACACTCTTGACCACGACGTCATCTTTGACAGGGGATGTTCGTCAACCCTGCCTGAGCCTAGACGGGGATTGCGTCAACAAAGAGGGCTGTGTTCTACGGTGGCTTATGACTGCACTTCGCTGATCTGCGTTCCGGGCAGGTACGGGGTTGGCCAGACCCTCATAACACGTCTTCTGGTTTTACCTTGCTAAATGTATTGTGAATGACGGTGTTTTTTCCCAAAACGTGTGTTGTTGCAATGCATTTGAGATACGTTGCGGGTTGTGTGTGAGCTGTTTTTGTCACTGGCAGTAGCTTCTCTGTGCAGGTCGTGATGTATTGATCTGGTTGTTGTGTGAGAAACATCATGGTGTTTATGTGTACCGTGTACTCACTACTAAGGCAACTAACCTATGAAGCTATGCTTGGTGACGAGTGAGTAAAAGAATGTTCTTTCTCAGACTGTAATGACAATGGACAGTGAGTTCACACATTAACAGGTTTTCCTGTTTTAACTGGCCGTATTGAGGGTAAAATAGGAGGATTGTGTTTTTCCCCCCCCGGTTCCCTGGGGACTTTATCACCTCCTATCAGACATGTTGTGCATTAATTGTGTCTTTTGTGTGGTAGGGATACGATGTAACTCTCAGCTTGATTGCTGAGGTTGTGCTAAATCTGCTGGAGAAACTTATTTCCTAAAGGGAAATTGGTTTGGTTGCTGTCATGTGTGTTTAGCAAGGCCTGTGGTCGATACTAATCAAGAATGATGTATTCTCTCATTGTGATGATGATGGGTTGTGTGTGTCATGTGACCTACAACTGGGTTGTACTGGCCACAGAAGCACATGTGTATGTTGGACCGGGGTTCTTAGAGCCCTCTCTATTCTGTGTTTTTCCTTAGTAAAAATCAGATAGCAGGTTAGCTCGTGCGCTGTGTGGAGCTGTGAAACGCTTCATAGAGCTGACTATGACTGTGTCATATTCTCTTTTTGTCGTTACGTCGTATCATGGGTGTGGGGTCGTAAAGGGGTGAACTGGTAACCTTTCCTCTCCCCATTGTTCTGTCGGTCAGGGGTACACCCCCTGTCCTTCAAGGTTCCCGTCACGTGGCGGTTCGGCACGTTACGGGGGGGGGGGGGGGGGGGGGGGGGAGGGAGTTCCTGGTCCCACGGCCTGGTATATTGGGCGTGTGCACCGCAGGAATTCCCCCGCCATAGAGTACGTCACCGTGCGCGTCTCTGTTGGTAGGACTTCCGTGTGCTGTTCAGGTCCATGTGATGGATCTGTTTTCAGGGGGGGTGGTCAGGGCTCCTCCTCACCAAGCGCCTACTCAGGCCTTCTGTGAGTTCGGACTCCTTCTTCCATGTGATCCATGTGAGGAAGCCTCCATCAGAGTACAGAGCCTTCCTCCTTAGATTGTCAAAGTGAGTGGACCCTCTAGAAGGGTCCTTTTCTATTGTATGTATATTCGATTCAATTCGTTTATTGAGTGTGTATGGGTTCGGTGCCTCTTCCCCGGAGGCCCTAAAACCAGTTTTTTACATGGCTCAAGGTGCAATATATTCTTTTCAATCTGTACAGCTCGCGTGGGAAGTCTCTCTGGGGATCCCCGTCTCTTTCCTATGGGAGGGTGGTGGGATGTAAAAATGTGAACATTTTTTACCCCGGCTGTGTAGACTGGGATACATACTGTTGATGCTTCCTTCTTTCTATTCCAGAAGTGTTGGAGTTAGGGAGTGTCACACCCCTCTTGTCGTTCCCCTGGGCGCCTTGGGGATTCAATGGCAGGTCTAAATAGCCTGTTCATTGATGGGGGTGTGTCCCGACGCACGTATAGTGCTAGCTCGCTGTAAACAGGCGATTGACTGGCACGCCTTAGTTGCTTGTGGTTGAAACAGCGTTTTTATAAAGCAACTGAGATGGGGGTTTTTCCTCTTCCGGCGACCACATCCCATGACCTGGGTGGGTTGTCGACGGATCCTCGTTCATGTCTGGGGGATGATGACGGGATGGATCTGAACATATGTAGTGGGGTCTCACGCCCTTGGGGTGGGCCACCAGGCGCGGTTCGTCCCGACGTCTGGGTGGCGCCTTCTTTTCATGTTAAGATCAACACGCATATCTGCCCTTTTCCTGGGGCATGTCGGCGTGGTTAGGGCACGGGACTGGTTCTGGTCACGCTGGTCCAGATCAGTTGAACCCGTTGTCCGCCGGGGATGCAGATCTGCTGTTCTGGTACCCTGAGGGACTTGGGCTTTTTTCAGGGGGAAAAATGCCAGGTCGGTCTGGGTGTCACAGGGTTAAGCGCTATGGAGACCCTGGTTGGGTATGTTTTTACTCAGCACTGTCGTCATGGCTTACAGCCATGCCATTCTGTACGCGCTCGATCTCGTCGGATCTCGGCCGCTACACAGGTTGGTCCTGGTTAGTACTTGGTTGGGAGACCGCCGGGGAATACCAGGTACGGTGTGCTTAGGGGCTGGTTCTCCATTGTTTTTCGCTCCTCTCTCACGCATGGCGAAGAGGGGCCTGTGGGGGTGGTTTTTTGACCTCCTCTGGTGACCCTGTGCTTCCCGTACCGCCAGGCCCGGTCCGAAGTGATGTTTGCGACCCGTAGGCCTGGGTTAACCCTTTTTGGAAACTGAAACACTTGTACTGCGGTATAGCCGGTGTATACCCGCAGGTGTGTTTTGGAGTTTTTTCTTGAGGGGTTATAGGAACAACCACCGCATTGGGTAACACCGAGGTGGTTGGTTCCCTGGTGTGTTGGAGCAGTGTCAACTCCCGGGTTCACCGGTTGAGGGTGCCCCTGCACGTTCATGACGTCTGCCAATCGTGTCAGCCTTCTCTGCCTCGACCCCTCTGGGTGGGGGTTGTTAAATGGAGGCTTGGTCATGCAACACCGCCAGCTTACGCTCCTTCCGCCGGGGCGGCTGTGTTCAGCTGTCCCCTCTGGCGCCTGTCTCGTCCGCAGTCTCCAGGCTAGGGTTAACAGCCTGTTGCCTGGTTTTTCCCCGGTGCGCTGCCTGCTTCCGTTGGTTAACCTTTTTTGTGTGCTTACGGCCATGCTGACTGCCTATTCTGCAGGGTCAGTGTGCCAGGCGGTGTACTATTGGGGGGACGGGGCTTACTGGCCTGGTTGGTTCCGCCTGGGAATACCAGGTGCAGTAACTGAGGGGCCTTTGTCCGAATACGCTGGCGATGTGGGGGGCGGGGCACTACGTGCCCACCTGGTGGGGTCTTGATGCTGGCATCATGGACTTCTCCGGGCCCCCATTCCAGGGAGTCCAGTCCTTTTGGTGGGTCTGGGTCTTCCTTCGTGCTCCGCTGCTACGGCCTTGCCACGGGGTTGGGTTTGCCCTTGACCCCGTGATTCTGGGGGCAGTAACGAGGTTGTTCCTCCGTTCGTTCCCGGGTGGCATGCGGGTTGTGCGTGTGTGTAGTCGTGGGTCAAGCCACGGTCTGCTCACCCTGTGCGTTGAGTTGCTTGAGTGCCTCTTCGCACGGTCGGGTCCGTCGCCCTCCCGTGACGTCCCTAATAGGGGGGCTACCCTCCATTAGGGGGGGTCGGGGGGGCTCGGCCCTCCCTGTTCTGATGGTTTTGGGGGGCTGTCAGCGGGGTGTATTTGTCAGCCAAGTGGCTCCGCTTGGCCTCCCTTGTGCAGAAGGCGAAGCCAAGCTAAGCCACTAACGATACAGAACGTTAGGTTATGACTATAACCAAGTTCTGTTAGTTAGGGGCGATGCTTGGCTTCGGACGGCCGCTGCAGCCCTTGACCTCACCTTGTGGTGAAAGCTTGGGAAGGAGGAGAGCAGGTGACCACACACCTGCTTATGAAGGTAAGCTGATGAGGGGTGTGGTCAGACTAATACTGGTATTAGAGGTACATTTGTGGTTTATTCAGTACGCGTGCACGTACGCGAGATAGTGCAGAAGGCGAAGCCAAGCATCGCCCCTAACTAACAGAACTTGGTTATAGTCATAACCTAACGTTTTAAATTATGGCTATGTGTCTAATCTGCCCATCGCATTATCAAAGACTATTTTCCAGTCAGTGCTGTGAAGGCAGATTGTTTTTTTATCGCGTCGTTGCCGTTTCAGAGCAGTTAGAAAAGCCCCCGTTTTGATATAAAAAACAGCTCATTCTGGAGCATTCTATGAAAATCGTCTTTTAGTGGAATATTCCACAACGTTGATATTCGTCGGCCTTTTTATGAATCGTTTTCAAATAAACGCTAGATGATCAATATTATACGTGCACGCACGCACATTACGGCCGCGCGCGGATAATCGCCTCGTTGATTTGCTCACGGACTTTTACAGTGAAACCGAAAGAAGACATTTCACAAAACAGCTTATAACTTCATCAAACTTACTCTGATTATCCTACCACTGATAACATAGAGTCCTTACCTGACATCAGATGGTATCCAACTGGTATATTCCAATTCCTGATCACCATTCGAAAAAATCGATACGTGTATGGATCCAACGCGATACAGTAGAACTCCATGATCCGCAGGGATCTGAGGCTCCAGAATGAACTGTGGTAACCCCGGCTGGATCAGTGAACTGGAAAATGTGGAGTACCGGATTTTTTTCCCCATTCATTTTCATTGAGTCCATTCCAAAATCACTTATATCATCTGGGAGACGACAGGGGGCGCTTTTTTCCACAGTGATCGTCGGCGCCCCTCGGCTATACTCGGGTAGGCTCGGGTGATGCAATAATTTTTCAGATCGCAAAAAAAAAAAATTAAAAAAAATCTGAGAAATCTCGTGAGTGGCTAGCAACCACCTATAAAAAAACACGAGAAATCTCGTGAGTGGCACTGAAAGAGTTAAAAGACATTCTTTCCTTAGCTCCGCCCACTGCTGTGATGACCCTGATGTAAACAAGACGAAAGTCTTTCTCTGGTCTGCATCCCCTTAACAATTGTTTGTATTGAGCCGTACTGTACTGTACCCATTCTGCAATCTGTTAATAAAGTTTTCAATCAATCAATCAATCAATCAATCAAAACACATCCTTTCAGAGGCCTTAGGAATGGATACATATGGAGAGGAGGGAAGGAAAGGACTTTATTGTTTTACTCCTTATTTGCCAAGTACATGTACATATACCAGGAATGTCTCCTCTGCATTTAACCCATACTAACTATTTAGGAGCAGTGGGCAGGGAACCAACTCCAGCTCTAATGCCAGTGCCTTGGTCAAGGGTAATAGCAGGAGTATGTACCCGTGTTATGGTATGGGAGGAGACCGTAAACTCTACACAGAGGGGCCTTGTGCCGGTGTGCGAACCCAGGACCTTCTTGCTGTGAAGCAGCAGTGCTAACCACTATGCCACTGTGCCACCCCAGCTGGATGGGACTAGCATGATGTGATGGATGGGTTTAAAGGGTTTAAGCGCCATATGACCTCTATAATCCCAGTGTGTGGGTGTGTGAGTGCGTGTGTGTATATGTGATAATCCATAGTCTCTATATAGCCACCCTTTAGAAATAAGAAATCAAATGATTAATCCATTGTTCCCGATTTTATGGCTTTTCCATGTTAAATCAGCCATGAAAACGTCAGGTCTAGCTCACAAGGGGTTAAAGCTATCAGACTGCCTGCTCCTGCACAGCGGCTATGCTAATGCTAACGCTAACTGCATCATCATACACACAGATTCAAATCCCACTATGATAATGATGCTTTGATTACATAAATCTATTCTCGCCTATAAGGACTTTAACATGTAGATTCTATAAGATAAGATAAGATAAGATATTCCTTTATTGATCCCCATGGGGAAATTCAGGACATAAGACATAATTCAGGATATAAGCCTTTAAGAACTATAACATTTCGATTCTATATGCCTTTAAGGACTGTACATGTAGATTCTATA
>NW_028174701.1:27500-30124 GCF_963971535.1 Notolepis coatsorum
GTGGTCTCAGATTATCTTACTGTGAACTGCTGTGAGCCAGAGGCCTATTACTAATCACATACTAGGGTTAACACACACACACACACACACACACACACATACTGTACACACACATACACACACACATACTGTACACACACACACACATACACAATCCCCATAAGACTATTAAGCATTTGAGGTACAAGGCTCAGAGCACAGGGTTCTACTCCCACAGGTACAGTAGATATTCAATGCCTTGCTACATGGTTCTACTCCCACAAGTACAGTAGAGATTCAATGCCTTGCTACAGGGTTCTACTCCCACAGGTACAGTAGAGATTCAATGCCTTGCTGCAGGGTCCCACTCCCACAGGTACAGTAGATATTCAATGCCTTGCTACAGGGTTCTACTCCCACAGGTACAGTAGAGATTCAATGCCTTGCTACATGGTTCTACTCCCACAGGTACAGTAGAGATTCAATGCCTTGCTACATGGTTCTACTCCCACAGGTACAGTAGAGATTCAATGCCTTGCTGCAGGGTCCCACTCCCACAGGTACAGTAGATATTCAATGCCTTGCTGCAGGGTCCCACTCCCACAGGTACAGTAGATATTCAATGCCTTGCTACATGGTTCTACTCCCACAGGTACAGTAGAGATTCAATGCCTTGCTACATGGTTCTACTCCCACAGGTACAGTAGAGATTCAATGCCTTGCTACATGGTTCTACTCCCACAGGTACAGTAGAGATTCAAGGCCTTGCTACATGGTTCTACTCCCACAGGTACAGTAGAGATTCAATGCCTTGCTACAGGGTTCTACTCCCACAGGTACAGTAGAGATTCAATGCCTTGCTACATGGTTCTACTCCCACAGGTACAGTAGAGATTCAATGCCTTGCTACATGGTTCTACTCCCACAGGTACAGTAGAGATTCAATGCCTTGCTACAGGGTTCTACTCCCACAGGTACAGTAGAGATTCAATGCCTTGCTACATGGTTCTACTCCCACAGGTACAGTAGAGATTCAACGCCTTGCTACAGGGTTCTACTCCCACATGTACAGTAGAGATTCAATGCCTTGCTACATGGTTCTACTCCCACAGGTACAGTAGAGATTCAATGCCTTGCTACAGGGTTCTACTCCCACAGGTACAGTAGAGATTCAATGCCTTGCTACAGGGTTCTACTCCCACAGGTACAGTAGAGATTCAATGCCTTGCTACATGGTTCTACTCCCACAGGTACAGTAGAGATTCAATGCCTTGCTACAGGGTTCTACTCCCACAGGTACAGTAGAGATTCAATGCCTTGCTACATGGTTCTACTCCCACAGGTACAGTAGAGATTCAATGCCTTGCTACAGGGTTCTACTCCCACATGTACAGTAGAGATTCAACGCCTTGCTACATGGTTCTACTCCCACAGGTACAGTAGAGATTCAATGCCTTGCTACAGGGTTCTACTCCCACAGGTACAGTAGAGATTCAATAATAATAATAATAACTTTATTTGTATAGCACTTTTCATACAGAGGTTGCAGTTCAAAGTGCTTCACAACAGTAAAAATACAGGCATGGGTGAGCATAGCAGGGTATGGTAAATCACAGTGTTTCACATTAGGATCTAGCATCCTAATAGGCTCTCTATTCAGTAATACAAATAATAAAGTAGTTTAAAATGATTAAGTTTAAAAATAGTCTAAAAATTATAAAATAGAACGGACATACAACAGTAAAAAATGTAAATAGCAAGGTTACAGTAAAAAGTGTGAAAAATAGTTTAAAATGATTCAGTTTAAAAATAGTCATATAACCGACATTTGAATTTGAATTAGAATTTGATAGGCAGTGTAAAATAAGATAAAATTAGCATAGAAAAGTAGGCAGGGTAAGAATAGTGCAGGTAAGTCATTGAAATGCCTGAGCAAAGAGATAGGTTTTAAGCTGTCTTTTGAAGATGTCTAGCGAGTTGGCTTCCCTGATGTTTTGGGGTAGTTTGTTCCACAGTTTTGGGGCATAGTTGATAAAGGCTGCATTACCGATCCTCTTTTGACTGTTTCTGGGAGCCTCTAGTAGTCCAGCAGCTGATGATCGCAGTGTTCTTGCTGGCGTGTAATTTATTAGAGTGTTGGTGATGTAGCTAGGTCCCTGTCCATTTAGAGCTTTGTATGTAAGGAGAAGGACCTTAAAGTCAATTCTAAATGTTACAGGAAGCCAGTGTAAAGCAGCTAAGACTGGACTAATGTGCTCTCTCCTTTTGGTTCTAGTTAGCAGTCGGGCTGCGGAGTTTTGGATTAGCTGAAGCCTCTCTGTGGTTTTCTTAGGGAGACCTGTGCAAAGTGCATTACAGTAGTCTAACCGGCTAGATATGAATGCATGAATTAGCTTCTCAGCATCGTTCTGATTAATAAATGGTCGTACTTTTGCTATATTTCTGAGATGGAAGAACAATGTTTTCGTTACTTTGCTAATATGAGAATTGAAGTTCAGTTCTGAATCTATGATAACCCCGAGACTAGTGACCTCAGATTTGATCCAAGGGGTTAGTCCTCCTAAGTTCTTTATTAACGTTTCTTTTTTAGTTTTGGGGCCGATAATTAGAATTTCAGTTTTGTTCTCATTTAGTAATGGCTTTAC
>NW_028174700.1:0-12500 GCF_963971535.1 Notolepis coatsorum
TCTCCTTACATCCTCTCCTCTCATTACAGCCTCTCATTACATCCTCTCCTCTCATTACATCCTCTCCTCTCATTACAGCCTCTCCTCTCATTACATCCTCTCCTCTCATTACATACTCTCCTCTCATTACAGCCTCTCCTCTCATTACATCCTCTCCTCTCATTACATCCTCTCTTCTCATTACATCCTCTCATTACATCCTCTCCTCTCATTACAGCCTCTCCTCTCATTACATCCTCTCCTCTCATTACATCCTCTCCTCTCATTACATCCTCTCATTACATCCTCTCCTCTCATTACAGCCTCTCCTCTCATTACATCCTCTCCTCTCATTACATCCTCTCATTACATCCTCTCCTCTCATTACATCCTCTCCTCTCATTACATCCTCTCCTCTCATTACATCCGCTCATTACATCCTCTCCTCTCATTACATCCTCTCCTCTCATTACATCCTCTCCTCTCATTACATCCTCTCCTCTCATTACATCCTCTCATTACATCCTCTCCTCTCATTACATCCTCTCCTCTCATTACATCCTCTCCTCTCATTACATCCTCTCCTCTCATTACATCCTCTCCTCTCATTACATCCTCTCATTACATCCTCTCCTCTCATTACATCCTCTCCTCTCATTACATCCTCTCCTCTCATTACATCCTCTCCTCTCATTACAGCCTCTCCTCTCATTACATCCTCTCATTACATCCTCTCCTCTCATTACATCCTCTCCTCTCATTACATCCTCTCATTACATCCTCTCCTCTCATTACATCCTCTCATTACATCCTCTCCTCTCATTACATCCTCTCCTCTCATTACATCCTCTCCTCTCATTACATCCTCTCCTCTCATTACAGCCTCTCCTCTCATTACATCCTCTCCTCTCCTTACATCCTCTCATTACATCCTCTCCTCTCATTACATCCTCTCATTACATCCTCTCATTACATCATCTCCTCTCATTACATCCTCTCCTCTCATTACATCCTCTACTCTCATTACATCCTCTCATTACATCCTCTCCTCTCATTACATCCTCTCATTACATCCTCTCATTACATCCTCTACTCTCATTACATCCTCTCATTACATCCTCTCATTACATCCTCTCCTCTCATTACATCCTCTCCTCTCATTACAGCCTCTCCTCTCATTACATCCTCTCCTCTCATTACATCCTCTCCTCTCATTACAGCCTCTCCTCTCATTACATCCTCTCCTCTCATTACATCCTCTCCTCTCATTACAGCCTCTCCTCTCATTACATCCTCTCCTCTCATTACATCCTCTCCTCTCATTACATCCTCTCCTCTCATTACAGCCTCTCCTCTCATTACATCCTCTCCTCTCATTACATCCTCTCATTACATCCTCTCCTCTCATTACATCCTCTCCTCTCATTACATCCTCTCCTCTCATTACATCCTCTCATTACATCCTCTCCTCTCATTACAGCCTCTCCTCTCATTACATCCTCTCCTCTCATTACATCCTCTCCTCTCATTACATCCTCTCATTACATCCTCTCCTCTCATTACATCCTCTCCTCTCATTACATCCTCTCCTCTCATTACATCCTCTCCTCTCATTACATCCTCTCCTCTCATTACATCCTCTCATTACATCCTCTCCTCTCATTACATCCTCTCCTCTCATTACATCCTCTCCTCTCATTACATCCTCTCCTCTCATTACAGCCTCTCCTCTCATTACATCCTCTCATTACATCCTCTCCTCTCATTACATCCTCTCCTCTCATTACATCCTCTCATTACATCCTCTCCTCTCATTACATCCTCTCATTACATCCTCTCCTCTCATTACATCCTCTCCTCTCATTACATCCTCTCCTCTCATTACATCCTCTCCTCTCATTACAGCCTCTCCTCTCATTACATCCTCTCCTCTCCTTACATCCTCTCATTACATCCTCTCCTCTCATTACATCCTCTCCTCTCATTACATCCTCTACTCTCATTACATCCTCTCATTACATCCTCTCCTCTCATTACATCCTCTCATTACATCCTCTCATTACATCCTCTACTCTCATTACATCCTCTCATTACATCCTCTCATTACATCCTCTCCTCTCATTACATCCTCTCCTCTCATTACAGCCTCTCCTCTCATTACATCCTCTCCTCTCATTACATCATCTCCTCTCATTACATCCTCTCCTCTCATTACATCCTCTCCTCTCATTACATCCTCTCCTCTCATTACATCCTCTCATTACATCCTCTCCTCTCATTACAGCCTCTCCTCTCATTACATCCTCTCATTACATCCTCTCCTCTCATTACATCCTCTCCTCTCATTACATCCTCTCCTCTCATTACAGCCTCTCCTCTCATTACATCCTCTCCTCTCATTACATCCTCTCCTCTCATTACATCCTCTCCTCTCATTACATCCTCTCCTCTCATTACATCCTCTCCTCTCATTACATCCTCTCCTCTCATTACAGCCTCTCCTCTCATTACATCCTCTACTCTCATTACATCCTCTCATTACATCCTCTCCTCTCATTACATCCTCTCCTCTCATTACATCCTCTCCTCTCATTACATCCTCTCCTCTCATTACATCCTCTCCTCTCATTACATCCTCTCCTTACATCCTCTCCTCTCATTACATCCTCTCATTACATCCTCTCCTCTCATTACATCCTCTCCTCTCATTACATCCTCTCCTCTCATTACAGCCTCTCCTCTCCTTACATCCTCTCCTCTCATTACATCCTCTCATTACATCCTCTCCTCTCATTACATCCTCTCCTCTCATTACATCCTCTCCTCTCATTACATCCTCTCCTCTCATTACATCCTCTCCTCTCATTACATCCTCTCATTACATCCTCTCCTCTCATTACATCCTCTCATTACATCCTCGCATTACATCCTCTCCTCTCATTACATCCTCTCCTCTCATTACATCCTCTCCTCTCATTACATCCTCTCCTCTCATTACATCCTCTCATTACATCCTCTCATTACATCCTCTCCTCTCATTACATCCTCTCATTACATCCTCTCCTCTCATTACATCCTCTCCTCTCATTACAGCCTCTCCTCTCATTACATCCTCTCCTCTCATTACATCCTCTCATTACATCCTCTCCTCTCATTACATCCTATCATTACATCCTCTCCTCTCATTACATCCTCTCATTACATCCTCTCCTCTCATTACATCCTCTCCTCTCATTACAGCCTCTCCTCTCATTACATCCTCTCCTCTCATTACATCCTCTCCTCTCATTACATCCTCTCCTCTCATTACAGCCTCTCCTCTCATTACATCCTCTCCTCTCATTACATCCTCTCCTTACATCCTCTCCTCTCATTACAGCCTCTCCTCTCATTACATCCTCTCCTCTCATTACAGCCTGTTACATTCAAGCCTAAAATATGGCTCGTGTAGGCCTTGAATGTAAAGTGGTGGACACAGGACACTGGACAAGAGTTTATCAAAAATAACAATATGTATTTGAACAGCTATGTAAATGGACACAAGAGTAGGAGCTGGGTGTTACAGACTCCAAAGGTCAATAACAAAAACGAATGCACATGGGCAAAAGAGAACAAACAGCAAAAATAGACAGGTAAGCAGTGAGAGCAGGTGAGACTCTGGTGAGCTGACATCTCTTGTGAAGTGGGAGACACTGCAGCCTGCACTCTGCTCTGCTTAGTAGGGCGTGGTGCCTCATCACCACACCTGTGTCAATTAGAAGAGCGGCCATTTCAACTACAATCAAAATGACAACAGAAAGAAAACGGTGTGTCAATCAAACCACCAATTAGTGACAACACACTACAACCACAATGTGAATATGCACCACAGACAGTAAGTATCCCTCCACCATGTCCTCACGCTCAGCTCTGGCTGCAGCTGCTCTGGCCTCACCTCACTAGCTTCAATAGCCTCCCGTTCTACTGCTTTGTCCTCACGCTCAGCTCTGGCTGCAGCTGCTCTGGCCTCACCTCACTAGCTTCAATAGCCTCCCGTTCTACTGCTTTGTCCTCATGCTCAGCTCTGGCTGCAGCTGCTCTGGCCTCACCTCACTAGCTTCAATAGCCTCCCGTTCTACTGCTTTGTCCTCACGGTCTGCAATCTCACACGCTTTCATAAGCTCCTCATCTCGCCCACGCGGTAGCTCAAAGCACTCTCCCTCCTCATCCAGAGTTTTACCTGCAGCCACACCAAAAACCTCCAGCTTATTCAGTTCCTCAATTACTTGACTTAGCAAGTTCTCCTTTTTCTGGCCTGCATCGAGGTCTATTGAAAACCTAGTAGCTACCTGCATTAACTCATCCTTTGATTTTTTTTTTACCTTAGCCATTGTTGGCTCTGCAACAAAATCATCAATGTCCAACGTCATTCTTACTATCCACAGTAAATGACAACAAGGAGATACAACAATTAACTGTGCACCACTCAAACTGTGTAGCACAAAAAGGGATATAGTTCAATATCCTAAACACAAGCAACTCACCCACCCTACGACCTGGGGTTCAAACTCCAATTTTCCCTGTATCCACAAAAAGGTTAGCACGTAATTAAATCACAGTGATTTAAGACACACGACATAACATAGCACGCAATTAAACTCACACTCAGTAGTTTAAAACACACGGCATTTCATGTCGGCACGCAAATAAATCACACTGTATTTAAGACACACGGCATAACACATACTGGATCAAAGGTCAAACTCAATAATGCATACAGATCCTATACTAGATAATCACTACTAACCACACACAGATCCTATACTAGATAATTACAGCAGACACTGCTACTGGACACTAGCTACAGGCCTCTGCTGAGATGAACCACCCACAAGACTAACCCTGTGGAGTCATACATATATATATATATATATATATATAGACATTTATCCCAAAATAATGGAACAAACGCTCTTCAGCAACACAAACAAAGTGAGGCAAAACCTCTTGTGTTACACTCAAGCAACATTCAATAAACAAACTCAAACAAACAAATCCAAACAATTCAAACAGGTGCTCCTTATAATCTGATATGACCACAAATAGCTTCTAAGACCTACACTGCAGTCAATGAAGGACTGCTAGGCCCACCACATGTCTAATCTAACAAAAATACTTACATCAGGTCCTAACACACTAATTATATTCCTCGGCCCCTTAACCTACCTATCCTGAAAGCTAATGCACTGTAGACCTAGCTTTCTTCAACCACACCTGCTACCAGTCAAATATCATATAGACCATAAACCCGTCAAGTATATAGTATAGTACCAGACAAGTATATGGTACTAATCCCTTCAATGACTGCCCCAGGGTTACGTGGTACACAGGAAGCTAAACACAGCCAGGAAACAATGAAATTACCTACTTGTGGTGTCCACTAAACTAAATATTTAAACAGCATATAAGTAGTCAAATCAAATGATAAATTAAGAGCATACTCACCTGTTTGAAGACCGGCTAGAGCCCACATGTTACATTCAAGCCTAAAATATGGCTCGTGTAGGCCTTGAATGTAAAGTGGTGGACACAGGACACTGGACAAGAGTTTATCAAAAATAACAATATTTATTTGAACAGCTATCTAAATGGACAAAAGAGTGGGAGCTGGGTGTTCCAGACTCCAAAGGTGAATAACAAAAACGAATGCACATGGGCAAAAGAGAAAAAACAGCAAAAATAGACAGGTAAGCAGTGAGAGCAGGTGAGACTCTGGTGAGCTGACATCTCTTGTGAAGTGGGAGACACTGCAGCCCAGGGACGTGCACAGGACTTTAGAGGGGCAGGTGCTCAAAGGCTGAAAAGGGCACTACATTTATGTGTATATATTAACCGAGCGCGCGTAGCGCGCAAGCTACATTTTTAAGGGCCCTTTTCGGGCGGGGGCCCCCCTTTTTATGCTTTTTGGGGGGTTTTGGTGATCAAATATTGAATATTGAACTATAATAATCAGTGCAGAGCTCACTTATCCTTGAAAGACACTTTTATCACTGACTTAAAAGGCCCATACATCTCCATAAATGTTCAGGGGGGAGGGAATAAGTGCTTACCCTACAGACCCCAAGAAGTGCTGTATATTCTGTATTGTTTAATATAAATGCATTTTTTATTCCAATCCCGATTTGTATTTGAGATCCCCAAATCCCATCGGACTTGACTTCTTCGTGTCCCTCAATGAGTGTAATACCAGCATTCAACTGTATGCGCCACAGTGGTTTCTATCATCATCATCACCACCCACGCTATGCATAAAATATATAGGTCTGTGGAGAGGCACGCTGAGGAGGCCATGCAAACTGCAATGGAATATGGGGCATCTCTCTCTCTTTACCTAATATTTTGATTCTATCCTGACATTTTTCAGTTGGAAGGGCAGTCTATATGCGTAACGGTAATTTTTTTTTTTTTTTATGTATTTCTTTAAAAAGGGCACTTTTTTGATGAGGCTCAAAAAGGCAGGTGCTCAAGCACCCCTTGGCCTCTATGTGTGCACGTGCCTGCTGCAGCCTGCACTCTGCTCTGCTTTGTAGGGCATGGTGCCTCATCACCACACCTGTGTCAATTAGAAGAGCGGCCATTTTAACTACAATCAAAACGACAACAGAAAGAAAACAGTGTCAATCAAACCACCAATTAGTGACAACACACTACAACCACAATGTGAATATGCACCACAGACAATAAGTATCCCTCCACCATGTGAAAGTAATACGTAACACAGCCTCTCCTCTCATTACAGCCTCTCCTCTTATTACAGCCTCTCCTCCACACCTTCCTCTCGCTCAGCAGAGCTTTAATGATCCCTCTGGCCGTCAGGATGCCCCTTGGTTGCAGGGACTATAACCTGATTGTTGTGGGGGGGGGGAAGAGACAGGAGCACAATGGAGAGAAGAACGCTCTTCCCTGAAAAGTGACAATTATTATAATAATTATAATAGTAATATAAAAAAATATATATTGTAAAGTTTATATTATAAAAAGTACATTATACGAATTATATTATAACAATTATATTATAATAATATACAAAATATATTATAAAATATATGTTCTAATAATTACATTACAATACTTTTATTATAATAATAATTATATAAAAATACATTATCTCGTATGCCCCCTAACGATTTTGCAGAGTTGTCACCTTAGTGCATGAAAAGATTGCATCACGTTCAAGGTCATAAAAAACTTAATTTGTAATATTTCGTTCCAATTCTTTTTTTATGAATTCCACTATGAACCTAACTCAACATATCTATCAAAGATTCCAAATATTTCCGTTTGTAGGGTTATGGTTAGGGTTAGGGTTAGGGTCAGGGTCAGGGTCAGGGTCAGGGTCAGGGTCAGGGTCAGGGTCAGGGTCAGGGTCAGGGTTAGGGTTAGGGTTAGGGTTAGGGTTAGGGTTAGGGTTAGGTTAGGGGACTGTTGAGCAAGTGTTAGGGTGGGCACGGGCACAGGGATGCGATTTTACCTTCTCCTAATCTTTCTGTCTGGGTAACTGTTGAAGTGCCACGAAGTGACCCTTTTTATTATGACATCCTGTTCTCCCCGTCACTTTTTTTTTTTTTTTTTATTGGTCTTTTTCCCCCTCCATTTTCCTCCGATTTTCTCCCATCCCAATGTTAGTCGTATGCCAATTCCCAGTCCCTTCCTGGTCGCTGCGCACTTACCCCCCACAGTCAGATCATCTGGGAGAGTGGAGGCTACAACCTGCTTCCTCCGACACACGTCCAGCCAATCACCGCTTCTTTTCACCTGGCAGCGCGGATTCTCATTGAGAGGGCGTAGCGTGTGGGAGGACCACACTATCCCCCTCACGTCCAATCCGCGCTTAGCAGGCGCCCCGACCGAACTGTAGGAGTCGCTGTTTACAACGACCCGGACCCACCCCGCCAGCTTCTCCCACCCTCTGATACAGCCAATTGTATCAGTGCAGACGGCCAGCCAAGCTGGTGACAACCCCGGAGCTGTGAGCTGGATTCGAACAGGCAAATCCAGCTCAGCTCCGGGGCTGGTGACGAACGCAATCTCCGCTCGGCCACCTAACCGCCCTCTCCCCGTCACTTGTAAGATATAAAGGATTAAGCATATGGTTATTATATATCTGTTTTAAATCTAAGCATATGTTTATTATATATATATCTGTTTTAAATCTAAGCATATGTTACTGTATGTGTCTATATGTGATATGTATACTGGGCTGAGCTGCACAGTCAGAATGAAAAGAGAAGAGGCCTCTTGTCTTACTGTTAGTGGAGCCAGGAATGTGGCCTTGGATACGGCTCCGACCAGAGGAGCGAATGCTGCCTGCAGAGTTAGCCCTTGTAGTTATGAGGCAGAGAACTATTATACTCTATATTTAAACTACAGAATACATATATGATGTTTGGGCATGTCAATCAGTGTTTAAGTATATGAGTATTGTAGCTAAGGGGCTACACAACCCTGACTGTATTTAGATTGTTTAGATTAAACCACTACTAAAGAATATTAATGGCCAGACAGTACAGTTAGACAAAATGGCGGACACTCCATTAACTGCGCGGGACAGGGATACAAGTTGAACAAGCATCATTTTAATGTTAATAGTAAACATACATAGTATATATCACGGTTCTCCTTTAATAATAGAATGTCAGTGCAACAAAGTCAGCGGTAACGATAGTTCCTATACTACGGATACTCGACCGGTGGAGCTCTGAAAAGAGTGAGACGAAGCGAGGCGGCACAGGGAAAAGCAAGATGGTGGCTGGAGACGGTGGTTCTCTCTAGAGCTCCGGCTCCAGAGAAACTGTAGACTGATGGGATAATCCTGTCGTCGCTGGGAGAATGGGTCTCGTAGGGAACCGGTCCTTGTATTCCTAGCGCCCGATGGCAGGGTTAATAGCTATTAATCCAAAAGCCCGTTGGCATAGATGATAGCTAGTTAGCTCCGTCTGTACTGGAAGCTAACCCGCAGACGGTCTCCAATGAGTAGTTATGTCCAGAACGTCGCTGGGTTTAACTATAAGTCTCTCCACGTTACTTCGCTTACACAAGTCACTATACTGTGCCAATAATGGCTCGACAATATTATAGTGGTATCTAATTAGCCATACGGCTCTCTATAACGATACACTGCTCTCCGTCTGTGTACAACTGCACCAGACGTCTTCTCTCTCACTCTGTTAGTTTTCCTGTAATGCTGCTGCTGCACGTCGTCTACCCAACATACTCTATATTAGTTCCCTGTGGACTCAGCCTGTTCACCTGTACAGATCAATGCGCTCGCTCCCTTGAACGGACATGCCTGAAGGGTTAGGGTTAGGGTTAGGGTTAGGGTTAGGGTTAGGGTTAGGGTTAGGGTTAGGGTTAGGGTTAGGGTTAGGGTTAGGGTTAGGGTTAGGGTCAGGGTCAGGGTCAGGGTCAGGGTCAGGGTCAGGGTCAGGGTCAGGGTCAGGGTCAGGGTCAGGGTCAGGGTCAGGGTCAGGGTTAGGGTTAGGGTTAGGGTTAGGGTTAGGGTTAGGGTTAGGGTTAGGGTCAGGGTCAGGGTCAGGGTCAGGGTCAGGGTCAGGGTCAGGGTCAGGGTCAGGGTTAGGGTTAGGGTTAGGGTTAGGGTTAGGGTTAGGGTCAGGGTCAGGGTCAGGGTCAGGGTCAGGGTCAGGGTCAGGGTCAGGGTTAGGGTTAGGGTTAGGGTTAGGTTAGGGGACTGTTGAGCAAGTGTTAGGGTGGGCACGGGCACAGGGATGCGATTTTACCTTCTCCTAATCTTTCTGTCTGGGTAACTGTTGAAGTGCCACGAAGTGACCCTTTTTATTATGACATCCTGTTCTCCCCGTCACTTTTTTTTTTTTTTTTTATTGGTCTTTTTCCCCCTCCATTTTCCTCCGATTTTCTCCCATCCCAATGTTAGTCGTATGCCAATTCCCAGTCCCTTCCTGGTCGCTGCGCACTTACCCCCCACAGTCAGATCATCTGGGAGAGTGGAGGCTACAACCTGCTTCCTCCGACACACGTCCAGCCAATCACCGCTTCTTTTCACCTGGCAGCGCGGATTCTCATTGAGAGGGCGTAGCGTGTGGGAGGACCACACTATCCCCCTCACGTCCAATCCGCGCTTAGCAGGCGCCCCGACCGAACTGTAGGAGTCGCTGTTTACAACGACCCGGACCCACCCCGCCAGCTTCTCCCACCCTCTGATACAGCCAATTGTATCAGTGCAGACGGCCAGCCAAGCTGGTGACAACCCCGGAGCTGTGAGCTGGATTCGAACAGGCAAATCCAGCTCAGCTCCGGGGCTGGTGACGAACGCAATCTCCGCTCGGCCACCTAACCGCCCTCTCCCTGTCACTTGTAAGATATAAAGGATTAAGCATATGGTTATTATATATCTGTTTTAAATCTAAGCAGATGTTTATTATATATATATCTGTTTTAAATCTAAGCATATGTTACTGTATGTGTCTATATGTGATATGTATACTGGGCTGAGCTGCACAGTCAGAATGAAAAGAGAAGAGGCCTCTTGTCTTACTGTTAGTGGAGCCAGGAATGTGGCCTTGGATACGGCTCCGACCAGAGGAGCGAATGCTGCCTGCAGAGTTAGCCCTTGTAGTTATGAGGCAGAGAACTATTATACTCTATATTTAAACTACAGAATACATATATGATGTTTGGGCATGTCAATCAGTGTTTAAGTATATGAGTATTGTAGCTAAGGGGCTACACAACCCTGACTGTATTTAGATTGTTTAGATTAAACCACTACTAAAGAATATGAATGGCCAGACAGTACAGTTAGACAAAATGGCGGACACTCCATTAACTGCGCGGGGACAGGGATACAAGTTGAACAAGCATCATTTTAATGTTAATAGTAAACATACATAGTATATATCACGGTTCTCCTTTAATAATAGAATGTCAGTGCAACAAAGTCAGCGGTAACGATAGTTCCTATACTACGGATACTCGACCGGTGGAGCTCTGAAAAGAGTGAGACGAAGCGAGGCGGCACAGGGAAAAGCAAGATGGTGGCTGGAGACGGTGGTTCTCTCTAGAGCTCCGGCTCCAGAGAAACTGTAGACTGATGGGATAATCCTGTCGTCGCTGGGAGAATGGGTCTCGTAGGGAACCGGTCCTTGTATTCCTAGCGCCCGATGGCAGGGTTAATAGCTATTAATCCAAAAGCCCGTTGGCATAGATGATAGCTAGTTAGCTCCGTCTGTACTGGAAGCTAACCCGCAGACGGTCTCCAATGAGTAGTTATGTCCAGAACGTCGCTGGGTTTAACTATAAGTCTCTCCACGTTACTTCGCTTACACAAGTCACTATACTGTGCCAATAATGGCTCGACAATATTATAGTGGTATCTAATTAGCCATACGGCTCTCTATAACGATACACTGCTCTCCGTCTGTGTACAACTGCACCAGACGTCTTCTCTCTCACTCTGTTAGTTTTCCTGTAATGCTGCTGCTGCACGTCGTCTACCCAACATACTCTATATTAGTTCCCTGTGGACTCAGCCTGTTCACCTGTACAGATCAATGCGCTCGCTCCCTTGAACGGACATGCCTGAACATGTTCTGAAAACATGTCTAGGGGGGCGCGCGCCCTGGCGCCTACAGCGTCAAGAATGGGACACACAATAAGCGAATGATGAATACTGGTAGGTAAACAGATGACGTAAAGATATATATCTTATATATATAAACAATATATAAGTTATACAAAATAATAAACGCAGACTTTCAGTGTTAATCTGGACCTTCAGAACAAGTATTGAATTGTACATGTATATATATATATATATATCTGTATATATCTGTATATATATATATATATATATATATATATAGGCGTACAGGCTATTCCAATTGAAAGGCCGGGATCCGTGCAGAGGCAGATGGAATCCTAGGGACTTTCCCCGGCCATAAGAAATCTATTACTTTCTCAAGTAACAACTAGAAGGGGAGGAGAGTTCATCTTTATGTGTTATGCGTTGATTGGCTGGTAGAATGACATCACTATGACATCACTGTATTCAGACCAATAGTAAAGAGGTCTTGATATGATGCAGGGCCTGTATAAAAAGGCCAGCTCGCTGGATCCCAGTCAGATTTAGATTTTTTGACTTCAGACACCATTCATCTTCGATGCTATGCTAGATAAGAGATGTTTTGTTTTATACTTCTTTTAACTGAATTGGACATTTCCAATGCAGTCTCTTTTGTAACTTGCTTTTTCTAATTAAAACAATTTTTTATAATACCTATTGAATTCGTGGACTGTTTTCTATCGCAATGTGTCACGACGCTGGCCTCGCCCTTCTCTCGTCTGAGGTAACGGTATAGCTATATCCTGGAAGCCGTGATTGAATCAATTGCTGGTTACTGCTTTTCAGCTAAAGTTATATAGAGGATAATATATATATATATATATATATGGCACTGTTTGTTGTTTGCGGGCTCCGGTATCTCTGTGTTCGACGGGCTCCATCG
>NW_028174700.1:15000-22500 GCF_963971535.1 Notolepis coatsorum
TCTCATTACATCCTCTACTCTCATTACATCCTCTCATTACATCCTCTCCTCTCATTACATCCTCTCATTACATCCTCTCATTACATCCTCTACTCTCATTACATCCTCTCATTACATCCTCTCATTACATCCTCTCCTCTCATTACATCCTCTCCTCTCATTACAGCCTCTCCTCTCATTACATCCTCTCCTCTCATTACATCCTCTCCTCTCATTACATCCTCTCCTCTCATTACATCCTCTCCTCTCATTACATCCTCTCCTCTCATTACATCCTCTCATTACATCCTCTCCTCTCATTACAGCCTCTCCTCTCATTACATCCTCTCATTACATCCTCTCCTCTCATTACATCCTCTCCTCTCATTACAGCCTCTCCTCTCATTACATCCTCTCCTCTCATTACATCCTCTCCTCTCATTACATCCTCTCCTCTCATTACATCCTCTCCTCTCATTACAGCCTCTCCTCTCATTACATCCTCTACTCTCATTACATCCTCTCATTACATCCTCTCCTCTCATTACATCCTCTACTCTCATTACATCCTCTCATTACATCCTCTCCTCTCATTACATCCTCTCCTCTCATTACATCCTCTCCTCTCATTACATCCTCTCCTCTCATTACATCCTCTCCTCTCATTACATCCTCTCCTCTCATTACATCCTCTCCTTACATCCTCTCCTCTCATTACATCCTCTCCTCTCATTACATCCTCTCCTCTCATTACATCCTCTCCTCTCATTACATCCTCTCCTCTCATTACAGCCTCTCCTCTCCTTACATCCTCTCCTCTCATTACATCCTCTCATTACATCCTCTCCTCTCATTACATCCTCTCCTCTCATTACATCCTCTCCTCTCATTACATCCTCTCCTCTCATTACATCCTCTCCTCTCATTACATCCTCTCATTAAATCCTCTCCTCTCATTACATCCTCTCATTACATCCTCGCATTACATCCTCTCCTCTCATTACATCCTCTCCTCTCATTACATCCTCTCCTCTCATTACATCATCTCCTCTCATTACATCCTCTCATTACATCCTCTCATTACATCCTCTCCTCTCATTACATCCTCTCATTACATCCTCTCCTCTCATTACATCCTCTCCTCTCATTACAGCCTCTCCTCTCATTACATCCTCTCCTCTCATTACATCCTCTCATTACATCCTCTCCTCTCATTACATCCTCTCATTACATCCTCTCCTCTCATTACATCCTCTCACTACATCCTCTCCTCTCATTACATCCTCTCCTCTCATTACAGCCTCTCCTCTCATTACATCCTCTCCTCTCATTACATCCTCTCCTCTCATTACATCCTCTCCTCTCATTACAGCCTCTCCTCTCATTACATCCTCTCCTCTCATTACATCCTCTCCTTACATCCTCTCCTCTCATTACAGCCTCTCCTCTCATTACATCCTCTCCTCTCATTACAGCCTGTTACATTCAAGCCTAAAATATGGCTCGTGTAGGCCTTGAATGTAAAGTGGTGGACACAGGACACTGGACAAGAGTTTATCAAAAATAACAATATGTATTTGAACAGCTATGTAAATGGACACAAGAGTGGGAGCTGGGTGTTCCAGACTCCAAAGGTCAATAACAAAAACGAATGCACATGGGCAAAAGAGAACAAACAGCAAAAATAGACAGGTAAGCAGTGAGAGCAGGTGAGACTCTGGTGAGCTGACATCTCTTGTGAAGTGGGAGACACTGCAGCCTGCACTCTGCTCTGCTTAGTAGGGCGTGGTGCCTCATCACCACACCTGTGTCAATTAGAAGAGCGGCCATTTCAACTACAATCAAAATGACAACAGAAAGAAAACGGTGTGTCAATCAAACCACCAATTAGTGACAACACACTACAACCACAATGTGAATATGCACCACAGACAGTAAGTATCCCTCCACCATGTCCTCACGCTCAGCTCTGGCTGCAGCTGCTCTGGCCTCACCTCACTAGCTTCAATAGCCTCCCGTTCTACTGCTTTGTCCTCACGCTCAGCTCTGGCTGCAGCTGCTCTGGCCTCACCTCACTAGCTTCAATAGCCTCCCGTTCTACTGCTTTGTCCTCACGGTCTGCAATCTCACACGCTTTCATAAGCTCCTCATCTCGCCCACGCGGTAGCTCAAAGCACTCTCCCTCCTCATCCAGAGTTTTACCCGCAGCCACACCAAAAACCTCCAGCTTATTCAGTTCCTCAATTACTTGACTTAGCAAGTTCTCCTTTTTCTGGCCTGCATCGAGGTCTATTGAAAACCTAGTAGCTACCTGCATTAACTCATCCTTTGATTTTTTTTTACCTTAGCCATTGTTGGCTCTGCAACAAAATCATCAATGTCCAACGTCATTCTTACTATCCACAGTAAATGACAACAAGGAGATACAACAATTAACTGTGCACCACTCAAACTGTGTAGCACAAAAAGGGATATAGTTCAATATCCTAAACACAAGCAACTCACCCACCCTACGACCTGGGGTTCAAACTCCAATGTTCCCTGTATCCACAAAAAGGTTAGCACGTAATTAAATCACAGTGATTTAAGACACACGACATAACATAGCACGCAATTAAACTCACACTCAGTAGTTTAAAACACACAGCATTTCATGTCGGCACGCAAATAAATCACACTGTATTTAAGACACACGGCATAACACATACTGGATCAAAGGTCAAACTCAATAATGCATACAGATCCTATACTAGATAATCACTACTAACCACACACAGATCCTATACTAGATAATTACAGCAGACACTGCTACTGGACACTAGCTACAGGCCTCTGCTGAGATGAACCACCCACAAGACTAACCCTGTGGAGTCATACATATATATATATATATAGACATTTATCCCAAAATAATGGAACAAACGCTCTTCAGCAACACAAACAAAGTGAGGCAAAACCTCTTGTGTTACACTCAAGCAACATTCAATAAACAAACTCAAACAAACAAATCCAAACAATTCAAACAGGTGCTCCTTATAATCTGATATGACCACAAATAGCTTCTAAAACCTACACTGCAGTCAATGAAGGACTGCTAGGCCCACCACATGTCTAATCTAACAAAAATACTTACATCAGGTCCTAACACACTAATTATATTCCTCGGCCCCTTAACCTACCTATCCTGAAAGCTAATGCACTGTAGACCTAGCTTTCTTCAACCACACCTGCTACCAGCCAAATATCATATAGACCATAAACCCGTCAAGTATATAGTATAGTACCAGACAAGTATATGGTACTAATCCCTTCAATGACTGCCCCAGGGTTACGTGGTACACAGGAAGCTAAACACAGCCAGGAAACAATGAAATTACCTACTTGTGGTGTCCACTAAACTAAATATTTAAACAGCATATAAGTAGTCAAATCAAATGATAAATTAAGAGCATACTCACCTGTTTGAAGACCGGCTAGAGCCCACATGTTACATTCAAGCCTAAAATATGGCTCGTGTAGGCCTTGAATGTAAAGTGGTGGACACAGGACACTGGACAAGAGTTTATCAAAAATAACAATATTTATTTGAACAGCTATCTAAATGGACAAAAGAGTGGGAGCTGGGTGTTCCAGACTCCAAAGGTGAATAACAAAAACGAATGCACATGGGCAAAAGAGAACAAACAGCAAAAATAGACAGGTAAGCAGTGAGAGCAGGTGAGACTCTGGTGAGCTGACATCTCTTGTGAAGTGGGAGACACTGCAGCCCAGGGACGTGCACAGGACTTTAGAGGGGCAGGTGCTCAAAGGCTGAAAAGGGCACTACATTTATGTGTATATATTAACCGAGCGCGCGTAGCGCGCAAGCTACATTTTTAAGGGCCCTTTTCGGGCGGGGGCCCCCCTTTTTATGCTTTTTGGGGGGTTTTGGTGATCAAATATTGAATATTGAACTATAATAATCAGTGCAGAGCTCACTTATCCTTGAAAGACACTTTTATCACTGACTTAAAAGGCCCATACATCTCCATAAATGTTCAGGGGGGAGGGAATAAGTGCTTACCCTACAGACCCCAAGAAGTGCTGTATATTCTGTATTGTTTAATATAAATGCATTTTTTATTCCAATCCCGATTTGTATTTGAGATCCCCAAATCCCATCGGACTTGACTTCTTCGTGTCCCTCAATGAGTGTAATATCAGCATTCAACTGTATGCACCACAGTGGTTTCTATCATCATCATCACCACCCACGCTATGCATAAAATATATAGGTCTGTGGAGAGGCACGCTGAGGAGGCCATGCAAACTGCAATGGAATATGGGGCATCTCTCTCTCTTTACCTAATATTTTGATTCTATCCTGACATTTTTCAGTTGGAAGGGCAGTCTATATGCGTAACGGTAAAAAAAAAACTTTTTTTTTTATGTATTTCTTTAAAAATGGCACTTTTTTGATGAGGCTCAAAAAGGCAGGTGCTCAAGCACCCCTTGGCCTCTATGTGTGCACGTGCCTGCTGCAGCCTGCACTCTGCTCTGCTTTGTAGGGCATGGTGCCTCATCACCACACCTGTGTCAATTAGAAGAGCGGCCATTTTAACTACAATCAAAATGACAACAGAAAGAAAACAGTGTCAATCAAACCACCAATTAGTGACAACACACTACAACCACAATGTGAATATGCACCACAGACAATAAGTATCCCTCCACCATGTGAAAGTAATACGTAACACAGCCTCTCCTCTCATTACAGCCTCTCCTCTTATTACAGCCTCTCCTCCACACCTTCCTCTCGCTCAGCAGAGCTTTAATGATCCCTCTGGCCGTCAGGATGCCCCTTGGTTGCAGGGACTATAACCTGATTGTTGTGGGGGGGGAAGAGACAGGAGCACAATGGAGAGAAGAACGCTCTTCCCTGAAAAGTGACAATTATTATAATAATTATAATAGTAATATAAAAAAATATATATTGTAAAGTTTATATTATAAAAAGTACATTATACGAATTATATTATAACAATTATATTATAATAATATACAAAATATATTATAAAATATATGTTCTAATAATTACATTACAATACTTTTATTATAATAATAATTATATAAAAATACATTATCTCGTATGCCCCCTAACGATTTTGCAGAGTTGTCACCTTAGTGCATGAAAAGATTGCATCACGTTCAAGGTCATAAAAAACTTAATTTGTAATATTTCGTTCCAATTCTTTTTTTATGAATACCACTATGAACCTAACTCAACATATCTATCAAAGATTCCAAATATTTCCGTTTGTAGGGTTATGGTTAGGGTTAGGGTTAGGGTTAGGGTTAGGGTTGGGGTTAGGGTTAGGGTTAGGGTTAGGGTTAGGGTTGGGGTTAGGGTTAGGGTTAGGGTTAGGGTTAGGGTTGGGGCTAGGGTTAGGGTTGGGGTTAGGGTTAGGTTAGGGGACTGTTGAGCAAGTGTTGGGGTGGGCACGGGCACAGGGATGCGATTTTACCTTCTCCTAATCTTTCTGTCTGGGTAACTGTTGAAGTGCCACGAAGTGACCCTTTTTATTATGACATCCTGTTCTCCCCGTCACTTGTAAGATATAAAGGATTAAGCATATGGTTATTATATATCTGTTTTAAATCTAAGCATATGTTTATTATATATATATCTGTTTTAAATCTAAGCATATGTTACTGTATGTGTCTATATGTGATATGTATACTGGGCTCAGCTGCACAGTCAGAATGAAAAGAGAAGAGGCCTCTTGTCTTACTGTTAGTGGAGCCAGGAATGTGGCCTTGGATACGACTCCGACCAGAGGAGCGAATGCTGCCTGCAGAGTTAGCCCTTGTAGTTATGAGGCAGAGAACTATTATACTCTATATTTAAACTACAGAATACATATATGATGTTTGGGCATGTCAATCAGTGTTTAAGTATATGAGTATTGTAGCTAAGGGGCTACACAACCCTGACTGTATTTAGATTGTTTAGATTAAACCACTACTAAAGAATATTAATGGCCAGACAGTACAGTTAGACAAAATGGCGGACACTCCATTAACTGCGCGGGGACAGGGATACAAGTTGAACAAGCATCATTTTAATGTTAATAGTAAACATACATAGTATATATCACGGTTCTCCTTTAATAATAGAATGTCAGTGCAACAAAGTCAGCGGTAACGATAGTTCCTATACTACGGATACTCGACCGGTGGAGCTCTGAAAGGAGTGAGACGAAGCGAGGCGGCACAGGGAAAAGCAAGATGGTGGCTGGAGACGGTGGTTCTCTCTAGAGCTCCGGCTCCAGAGAAACTGTAGACTGATGGGATAATCCTGTCGTCGCTGGGAGAATGGGTCTCGTAGGGAACCGGTCCTTGTATTCCTAGCGCCCGATGGCAGGGTTAATAGCTATTAATCCAAAAGCCCGTTGGCATAGATGATAGCTAGTTAGCTCCGTCTGTACTGGAAGCTAACCCGCAGACGGTCTCCAATGAGTAGTTATGTCCAGAACGTCGCTGGGTTTAACTATAAGTCTCTCCACGTTACTTCGCTTACACAAGTCACTATACTGTGCCAATAATGGCTCGACAATATTATAGTGGTATCTAATTAGCCATACGGCTCTCTATAACGATACACTGCTCTCCGTCTGTGTACAACTGCACCAGACGTCTTCTCTCTCACTCTGTTAGTTTTCCTGTAATGCTGCTGCTGCACGTCGTCTACCCAACATACTCTATATTAGTTCCCTGTGGACTCAGCCTGTTCACCTGTACAGATCAATGCGCTCGCTCCCTTGAACGGACATGCCTGAACATGTTCTGAAAACATGTCTAGGGGGGGCGCGCGCCCTGGCGCCTACAGCGTCAAGAATGGGACACACAATAAGCGAATGATGAATACTGGTAGGTAAACAGATGACGTAAAGATATATATCTTATATATATAAACAATATATAAGTTATACAAAATAATAAACGCAGACTTTCAGTGTTAATCTGGACCTTCAGAACAAGTATTGAATTGTACATGTATATATATATATATCTGTATATATCTGTATATATATATATATATATATAGGCGTACAGGCTATTCCAATTGAAAGGCCGGGATCCGGGCAGAGGCAGATGGAATCCTAGGGACTTTCCCCGGCCATAAGAAATCTATTACTTTCTCAAGTAACAACTAGAAGGGGAGGAGAGTTCATCTTTATGTGTTATGCGTTGATTGGCTGGTAGAATGACATCACTATGACATCACTGTATTCAGACCAATAGTAAAGAGGTCTTGATATGATGCAGGGCCTGTATAAAAAGGCCAGCTCGCTGGATCCCAGTCAGATTTAGATTTTTTGACTTCAGACACCATTCATCTTCGATGCTATGCTAGATAAGAGATGTTTTGTTTTATACTTCTTTTAACTGAATTGGACATTTCCAATGCAGTCTCTTTTGTAACTTGCTTTTTCTAATTAAATTTTTTTTTTATAATACCTATTGAATTCGTGGACTGTT
>NW_028174700.1:27500-68158 GCF_963971535.1 Notolepis coatsorum
TCTGAGCCCAGTCTAGTGAAGCAGCAGCTCTGAGCCCAGTCTAGTGAAGCAGCTCTGAGTCCAGTCTAGTGAAGCAGCTCTGAGCCCAGTCTAGTGAAGCAGCAGCTCTGAGCCCAGTCTAGTGAAGCAGCTCTGAGCCCAGTCTAGTGAAGCAGCAGCTCTGAGCCCAGTCTAGTGAAGCAGCAGCTCTGAGCCCAGTCTAGTGGAGCAGCTCTGAGCCCAGTCTAGTGAAGCAGCAGCTCTGAGCCCAGTCTAGTGAAGCAGCAGCTCTGAGCCCAGTCTAGTGAAGCAGCTCTGAGCCCAGTCTAGTGAAGCAGCAGCTCTGAGCCCAGTCTAGTGGAGCAGCAGCTCTGAGCCCAGTCTAGTGAAGCAGCTCTGAGCCCAGTCTAGTGAAGCAGCTCTGAGCCCAGTCTAGTGGAGCAGCTCTGAGCCCAGTCTAGTGAAGCAGCAGCTCTGAGCCCAGTCTAGTGAAGCAGCAGCTCTGAGCCCAGTCTAGTGAAGCAGCTCTAAGTCCAGTCTAGTGAAGCAGCAGCTCTGAGCCCAGTCTAGTGAAGCAGCAGCTCTGAGCCCAGTCTAGTGGAGCAGCAACTCTGAGCCCAGTCTAGTGAAGCAGCTCTGAGTCCAGTCTAGTGAAGCAGCTCTGAGCCCAGTCTAGTGGAGCAGCTCTGAGCCCAGTCTAGTGAAGCAGCTCTGAGCCCAGTCTAGTGAAGCAGCAGCTCTGAGCCCAGTCTAGTGAAGCAGCAGCTCTGAGCCCAGTCTAGTGAAGCAGCTCTGAGCCCAGTCTAGTGAAGCAGCTCTGAGCCCAGTCTAGTGAAGCAGCAGCTCTGAGCCCAGTCTAGTGAAGCAGCAGCTCTGAGCCCAGTCTAGTGAAGCAGCAGCTCTGAGCCCAGTCTAGTGGAGCAGCTCTGAGCCCAGTCTAGTGAAGCAGCTCTGAGCCCAGTCTAGTGAAGCAGCTCTGAGCCCAGTCTAGTGGAGCAGCAGCTCTGAGCCCAGTCTAGTGGAGCAGCAGCTCTGAGCCCAGTCTAGTGCAGCAGGTGGGTCTGAGCCCAGTGTGACAACCCCATCCCTCTCCTACAGGTTAACTCAGGGATATACCTGGGTATCTCAATTAACCCGTCTGTCATCCACAGCCTGGCAATCAGACACACCTACTCAGGTGTGTCAGGAGGAGGAGTCACACCTGTGTAAAAGGACTGGCTTCTCCATGTTGGCTGTCTCTCTCCTCCAAGCTGGTCATGACATTTTGTTTTGTTTTGTTTGGTGTGTTTGTTTTCTCATCTTATCATTTACACGCACCACACACTGACTCATCCATGCACTCACTACATCACTGATATTACTGATCCACTCATTCTTTAATTCCTTTGTCTGTAAATAGTTGAATAGCTTAATTAAATTACTTTTCTTTAAAATCCTCAAGTACTTGTGTGGTCTCCCTTGTTTTGTCTGTACCCTGAGCATGGTTCATGACGACACCAGTCTAGTGAGGCAGGCGGTTCTGAGCCCAGTCACATTTGTCACATACACACCAGGGCATACAGTGAAATGCAGGTGGCCATGCACACTTTGATTGTGCAAGAATACAATAGTAAATAAAATAAGTAGAAGATAATATAATAGACATAAAATAGACATGTTAAAAGTCCTGAGATAAATGTAATACAATGTTGAACTATGAATTAAAGGCACTGGGTCCTATGTACACTACTATACAATATACAGTTTTACTCTATATCCCTATGCTATACATGCTATTACTAAACTATACTATACAGATAGCGGCACGGTGGTGTAGTGGTTAAGAATGTAGCCTTACAGCAAGAAGGTCCAGGGTTCGATTCCCGCTTGGGGACCAGGGCCCTCATTCATCAACTTGACTTACGCACAGATATGTGCTTAACCTGTGCGTACGACCATTTCTAAGCAAAGAGTGGGATTCATCAATTTCAACTTGAACTTGACTTCGTGCTTATGTGTACGCACAGCTCTGAGCACACTTAGCTGACGCCCAGTGGTAGAATATCGTTACTACGGCATAAGCGCTCCTCAGTTCTGCATTAGTTTCAAGGCGGAAATAAGCTTCCGTGCATTAGTGTTCAACTTCTGTATGACCCGTAATTCATTATAGTTCATTATAAAATAGCGACAGTAGTGTAATTATAACGGGCTCACACGCGAACAAGAGGTTGGCCTGCTTGTTTGGCACGGGGGGGCAGACGCAAAACACCAACCTCCAAACGCGATTAAATATTGTTTCAAATAAAAAGCAAATTATTTTGTGTGTCATGTTTCCAAATAAGATTGGTCACGAAATGCTTTCTACTTCAATTTGTTGGTTAGAATAGATGACCTCCGTTGAAACTTCACTGAGACTAACAGTCTATTTGTGAGCTCCCGCTCAGATGTGATAATAATAATAATAATAACAATAATAATAATAGCTTCATTTTATATAGCGCCTTTCAAGAGACCCAAGGTCGCTTTACATAGATAGGGGGGGGGGGGGATAACAAAGTAACAGCCATAGTGGACAGACACACAACATATAAATATGATGATGGAATTCATTCAAGATCCTCTCCACCCTCGGGTCTTTGCCACCGGCACGGTCCATCGTGATATTGGAGATGGATCGAGCAATAGACTGTTACTGTAGCTGTCAAAGCTCCATCACAAATGCAGTTATGTGAATAGAAAGGGATTCCACTAAGTCAATGTTGCGATGCGCATTTGCCTGATACATGTTGTTGCTGCATGCCGGGAGGAAGGCGATGCTGAATGTTTTCAATTCATTAAATAAAACGGATACTTTTTGCAAGGGTTTACTGACTGTCATACAAATAATCAACCAACTACATACTGTAACTTTTCAGTGCACGTTCTTATTTACATTGTGACAACAGCCTTGTGAGTTCCCGCAGTGACCCGCACACAGACATGATGGAATTCAAGTTCAAGTTTGTATTGATCACATATAGGCAGGCTACACATGGCGTATAGGCTACATCATTGGCAGTGAGATTCATTGTTCTTGTATATGCTCTCGTATTATTGTTTATATAGGCTACCCAATACTGACATCAAAATAGATTGTATGACTCTAGAAATCATATGCAGCAGGTAGAAAATTGACGGAAAATCCGTCGCGATTTGGAATAAAATTGAGGAGAACTTTAATCCCTGGGTATTAATCAAACAAAACGGAAAAAGGCAGTCATATTCCAGCACGGTCTTTATTAGTGTTTGTGCTGCCCAGGCAGCAATGGTTAATAGATATCATATCCGACATCACCGTACGTGTACACGTCTGTCAGCCTGTCTCATAACACGCTTCCCTCGGTTTAGTCCATTCTTCCACATTTCATGGGGGTGTCCATTACCGTATATGGTTAATCGGGGCGGTTTTGGTATGCAAATACGTGAAAGTGTGCACGAGCCTCGGCGCAGGGCCAAGGTGATATTTATCATGACAGGTGTGCGTAGAACCTGCGTACACACGTGTGGTAAATCCCGTTTATTTTGTGCGTGCACTCATTCTAAATTCTGTGCTTACGTGTGGAAATAGAACATTTTCTACGGCACGTTGATGAATGAGGGCCCAGGTTTCCATGATGCCACTTACCCAGGTGGGGTATCTCCCAGGCCTTTCTGTGTGGAGTTTGCATGTTCTCCCCGTGCTTGCAAGGGTTTCCCCCCCCGATAAGATAAACCCAATGGAAAAACATGCACAACAATAGATCGCTAACGCTGTGGCGTCCTTGACGAAGACGGACAGGAGCACATGGATTGGTCCCCTGGCGCGGCTCACGTTGACGCCTGTCTGCTCCCGGCTGCCCTTGGGGGCGAAGGACGACGGGATGGGTTAATCGCAGATACGAATTGCATGCATGCATCGCATGTGTGCCGATTGATGACCTCTGAGCAGGTCCTAAATTATTATAAATTATACAAGAACCACATCAGTTATTTCCTTAAAGTTACCTTTTTTTATTCTCCTTCCTTTAAAGTGTCCTTTTCATTGTGTTTAAAGTGAACGTTTGTGTGTGAGCGAGTGCAAATGTGTGTTGTGTGTGTGTGTGTGTGTGTGTATGTGTGTGCTCATGTGCAGGGCCGGACTGGGGAAATAATTCATACCGGGAGATATAGCGCGAAATATAGCCCCAGTCAGGCCACTTTTTAAGCGGCGGTCTGGGAGTCCCCCACCAGGAACATTTTTGTTACAAAGACTTAATTTCCTGCATTCTGGTGAATTTTTGTGGATGTGAATAACAAACTAATGAGCCAACAATTGCTTAGTACAATGTACTGTTATGAACCTCAAATAAAACTGTTGTGGCACTAGCAATGCTACTCTCTCCACCTTCAACAAGAAAAAAGCAAGAGCACAACATATTTTTCTATTTACTATTATAATACAGTTAACCACTCTCTCCACCTATTCAAACAGAGCAAGATCACAATACCCAATACACAATACTTTTGATGGGTAGTGGTGCATCAGTAAACTGAATAGGGATTCAGTTTACTGATGCACCACTACCCATCAAAAGTTCTGTATCGTTAGTGGCTTAGCTTGGCATCACTACTGCACTATCTCGCGTACGTGCACGCGTACTGAATAAACCACAAATGTACCTCTAATACCAGTATTAGTCTGACCACACCCCTCATCAGCTTACCTTCATAAGCAGGTGTGTGGTCACCTGCTCTCCTCCTTCTCGCTTTCACCACAAGGAAGAAGTGCCTCGGTAGATCCCCACACTTGACACCATGATGGAAGAAATTGGATTAGGAACAGCTTGGGAAACAAGGATACGTTGACATCATATCTTTATTTTCTCTCTCACTATTTTCGAGAAAATACGGCGATATTGTCTTCGTACTGGAGTGTCTAGAAGATGATGATCATTCTAAAAACCCTCCACCGGTTTTCGTATTGGGAGCACGCCGCTGCATGCTTCTCAACTGCAGTTCCTTGCTGTGTTTGTTGGGGTGAAACCTGTCAGGCCACAGCTGAACTGTCGGACATGCCGCTGTTGTGAGGAGCGGTGCGTTCCAGGTTGGGTGAGTAGTGTTTGCTGGCGGGCTCCACTTGTCTGTTAGTGCTATGGGGGCTACTTGACAAAGTTTATGGAAACCGGCCCCAGGCTAGGGTCCTTTGTTTAGCCGCCTAGGCGACAGAAGGCCTTGGTCTGGAGACCATTATAGTTTTAACTAGTGGGCCGCGACCATTGACACTGGTGATCCCTGTGTGTTCTGGACGAGTGGATTCTCTCTGTCACCGTGTTAAGACCCCATCTTTCATATCCAAATGAGAGTATTCCTTCACGAGGGGATATGTGCATGTAATGTGCGATAGCGGCAGATTCATGTTCGAAGTCAGCTACACAGGCCAGTTGGTACTGTGCTGATTCCGCCGGATGTTCACCGTTGTGAAGCGGTGTTGACGTCTTGTTTTCTCTTTTCTCTTAAAAAGTGAGGAGAGGTTCAGAACGGCGGCCTGTCTGGGTGAGTGTTATGTCATTGTTTACATGTTCATAGCTTACGGTTAGCCAGTCAGCTGTTAACTGCTGCGTTAGCCTGCTGGATCGCTGCATGGCCTGCTTAAGGCCTACTATTAGCCGGTCAGCTGTTAGCTGCGGGGCTAGCATGTCGTGGTCGCTGGGTAAACGTTAGCTTGCTGCTAGGGCCATGGCTGGCGCGGGGTAGCTTAGCTTCTCGCGCGCCGCCGGAGCTCGCTTCTGATCGCCGTTGGCTTGATGCTATTCTGTTGAACATGCTTTGATTTTAACATGTTTTACACTCTTGACCGCGACGTCATCCTTGACAGGGGATGTTTCGTCGACCCTGCCCTGAGCCTGGACGGGGATTGCGTCAACAAAGAGGACTGTAGCGACTGGTTGGAGCGGCGACGCTGCCCGGATCGAACAACACAGGTCGGCTGTGTTCTACGGTGTCTTGTGACTGCACTTCGCTGATCTGCGTTCCGGGTAGGTACGGGGTTGGCCAGACCTCATAACACGTCTTCTGGTTTTACTTTGCTAAATGTATTGTGAATAACGGTGTTTTTTCCCAAAACGTGTGTTGTTGCAATGCATTTGGGATACGTTGCGGGTTATGTGTGAGCTGTTTTTGTCACTGGCAGTTAGCTTCTCCGTGCAGATCGTGATGTATTGATCTGGTTGTTGTGTGAGAAACATCATGGTGTTTATGTGTACCGTGTACTCACTACTAAGGCAACTAACCTATGAAGCTATGCTTGGTGACAAGTGAGTAAAAGAATGTTCTTTCTCAGACTGTAATGACAATGAACAGTGTGTTCACACATTAACAGGTTTTCCTGTTTTAACTGGCCGTATTGAGGGTAAAATAGGAGGATTGTGTTTTTCCCCCCCGGTTCCCTGGGGACTTTATCGCCTCCTATCAGACATGTTGTGCATTAATTGTGTCTTTTGTGTGGTAGGGATACGATGTAACTCTTAGCTTGATTGCTGAGGTTGTGCTAAATCAGCTGGAGAAACTTATTTCCTAAGGGGAAATTGGTTTGGTTGCTGTCATGTGTGCTTAGCAAGGCCTGTGGTCGATACTAATCAAGAATGATGTATTCTCTCATTGTGAAAAAAACGGCGTTCCTCTGTTGAGTGTTTTTGCCATTTTTTTTAGGTGATGATGGGTTGTGTGTGTCATGTGACCTACAACTGGGTTGTACTGGCCACAGAAGCACATGTGTATGTTGGACCGGGGTTCTTAGAGCCCTCTCTATTCTGTGTTTTTCCTTAGTAAAAATCAGATAGCAGGTTAGCTCATGCGCTGTGTGGAGCTGTGAAACGCTTCATAGAGCTGACTATGACTGTGTCATATTCTCTTTTTGTCGTTACGTCGTATCATGGGTGTGGGGTCGTGAAGGGGTGAACTGGTAACCTTTCCTCTCCCCATTGTTCTGTCGGTCAGGGGTACACCCCCTGTCCTTCAAGGTTCCCGTCACGTGGCGGTTCGGCACGTTACGGGGGGGGGGGGGGGGGGGGGAGGGAGTTCCTGGTCCCACGGCCTGGTATATTGGGCGTGTGCACCGCAGGAATTCCCCCGCCATAGAGTACGTCACCGTGCGCGTCTCTGTTGGTAGGACTTCCGTGTGCTGTTCAGGTCCATGTGATGGATCTGTTTTCAGGGGGGGTGGTCAGGGCTCCTCCTCACCAAGCGCCTATTCAGGCCTTCGGTGAGTTCGGACTCCTTCTTCCATGTGAGGAAGCCTCCATCAGAGTACAGAGCCTTCCTCCTCAGATTGTCAAAGTGAGTGGACCCTCTAGAAGGGTCCTTTTCTATTGTATGTATATTCGATTCAATTCGTTTGTTGAGTGTGTATGGGTTCAGTGCCTCTTCCCCGGAGGCCCTAAAACCAGTTTTTTACATGGCTCAAGGTGCAATATATTCTTTTCAATCTGTACAGCTCGCGTGGGAAGTCTCTCTGGGGATCCCCGTCTCTTTCCTATGGGAGGGTGGTGGGATGTAAAAATGTGAAAAATGTTTACCCCGGCTGTGTAGACTGGGATACATACTGTTGATGCTTCCTTCTTTCTATTCCAGAAGTGTTGGAGTTAGGGAGTGTCACACCCCTCTTGTCGTTCCCCTGGGCGCCTTGGGGATTCAATGACAGGTCTAAATAGCCTGTTCATTGATGGGGGTGTGTCCCGACGCACGTATAGTGCTAGCTCGCTGTAAACAGGCGATTGGCTGGCACGCCTTGGTTGCTTGTGGTTGGAACAGCGTTTTTATAAAGCAACTGAGATGGGGGTTTTTACTCTTCCGACGACCACATCCCATGACCTGGGTGGGTTGTCGACGGATTCTCGTTCATGTCTGGGGGATGATGACGGGATGGATCTGAACATATGTAGTGGGGTCTCACGCCCTTGGGGTGGGCCACCAGGCGCGGTTCGTCCGAACGTCTGGGTGGCGCCTTCTTTTCATGTTAAGATCAACACGCATATCTGCCCTTCTCCTGGAGTAGGCATGTCGGCGTGGTTAGGGCACGGGACTGGTTCTGGTCACGCTGGTCCAGATCAGTTGAACCCGTTGTCCGCCGGGGATGCAGATCTGCTGTTCTGGTACCCTGAGGGACTTGGGCTTTTTTCAGGGGGAAAAATGCCAGGTCGGTCTGGGTGTCACAGGGTTAAGCGCTATGGAGACCCTGGTTGGGTATGTTTTTACTCAGCACTGTCGTCATGGCTTACAGCCATGCCATTCTGTACGCGCTCGATCTCGTCGGATCTCGGCCGCTACACAGGTTGGTCCTGGTTAGTACTTGGTTGGGAGACCGCCGGGGAATACCAGGTACGGTGTGCTTAGGGGCTGGTTCTCCATTATTTTTCGCTCCTCTCTCACGCATGGCGAAGAGGGGCCTGTGGGGGTGGTTTTTTGACCTCCTCTGGTGACCCTGTGCTTCCCGTACCGCCAGGCCCGGTCCGAAGTGATGTTTGCGACCCGTAGGCCTGGGTTAACCCTTTTTGGAAACTGAAACACTTGTACTGCGGTATAGCCGGTGTATGCCCGCAGGTGTGTTTTGGAGTTTTTTCTTGAGGGGTTATAGGAACAACCACCGCATTGGGTAACACCGAGGTGGTTGATTCCCTGGTGTGTTGGAGCAGTGTCAACTCCCGGGTTCACCGTTTGAGGGTGCCCCTGCACGTTCATGACGTCTGCCAATCGTGTCAGCCTTCTCTGCCTCGACCCCTCTGGGTGGGGGTTTTTAAATGGAGGCTTGGTCATGCAACACCGCCAGCTTACGCTCCTTCCGCCGGGGCGGCTGTGTTCAGCTGTCCCCTCTGGCGCCTGTCTCGTCCGCAGTCTCCAGGCTAGGGTTAACAGCCTGTTGCCTGGTTTTTCCCCGGTGCGCTGCCTGCTTCCGTTGGTTAACCTTTTTGTGTGCTTACGGCCATGCTGACTGCCTGTTCTGCAGGGTCAGTGTGCCAGGCGGTGTACTATTGGGGGGACGGGGCCCGCTCGGCTTACGGCCATACCAACCTGAACACGCCCGATCTCGTCCGATCTCGGAAGCTAAGCAGGTTCTGGCCTGGTTAGTACTTGGATGGGGTTCCGCCTGGGAATACCAGGTGCAGTAACTGAGGGGCCTTTGTCCGAATACGCTGGCGATGTGGGGGGCGGGGCACTACGTGCCCACCTGGTGGGGTCTTGATGCTGGCATCATGGACTTCTCCGGGCCCCCATTCCAGGGAGTCCAGTCCTTTTGGTGGGTCTGGGTCTTCCTTCGCGCTCCGCTGCTACGGCCTTGCCACGGGGTTGGGTTTGCCCTTGGCCCCGTGATTCTGGGGGCAGTAACGAGGTTGTTCCTCCGTTCGTTCCCGGGTGGCATGCGGGTTGTGCGTGTGTGTAGTCGTGGGGTCAAGCCACGGTCTGCTCACCCTGTGCGTTAAGTTGCTTGAGTGCCTCTTCGCACGGTCGGGTCCGTCGCCTTCCCGTGAAGCCTCTAATAGGGGGGATACCCTCCATTAGGGGGGGTCGGGGGGGCTCGGCCCTCCCTGTTCTGATGGTTTTGGGGGGCTGTCAGCGGGGTGTATTTGTCAGCCAAGTGGCTCCGCTTGGCCTCCCTTGTGCAGTAGTGATGCCAAGCTAAGCCACTAACGATACAGAACGTTAGGTTATGACTATAACCAAGTTCTGTTAGTTAGGGGCGATGCTTGGCATCAGACGGCCGCTGCAGCCCTTGTCCTCACCTTGTGGTGAAAGCTTGGGAAGGAGGAGAGCAGGTGACCACACACCTGCTTATGAAGGTAAGCTGATGAGGGGTGTGGTCAGACTAATACTGGTATTAGAGGTACATTTGTGGTTTATTCAGTACGCGTGCACGTACGCGAGATAGTGCAGTAGTGATGCCAAGCATCGCCCCTAACTAACAGAACTTGGTTATAGTCATAACCTAACGTTAATATAGCCCTTTACACAAACATTAAATAACAGACCTTTTGTTAACAATACTATAATAACAGTAGCCGCCACTGCCAGAATAGTGTGACACATGTATCGCGTGTGGTGAGCACATGCATGTATGCACATTGCATAACGAAGACAGAAGATTGAGTTGTCTCAATCATTTTAACTATACAATTATGAGCACAAAGTATGAGCTCACTGACTGAAATGTTCAACAAAAGGCATCAATTGTCAAATAATATTGATCACATTAACTAGACTAGATGTTTTTGAGGGAATTAGAAAGGGAACAACAACTTAAGTTGAATAAAATATTTATGGAAAAGAAAGTGGGAAATTATTTCAACATTATAATCTTTTTATGGCGTTTTTCAATTTAGTCCCCTAATATGGTAAGAGTATAATACTTTCATTTTCAGACACAAGGGTTCAATTATTTATTTGGTTCTTGGCAGATTTAACATTGGGCTTTTGACAGGGGAGATGATGCATTGCATGGTAACGTTAGCTAACTAACATCCACATGTTTATTTTTATCACTGACTAACCTGCTGGTCCCTTGACCTTGGTGCAAGAAAACATTTGATACATGTTGCCGGATTTAGCAGCATCTCCTGTAAGGGCCTTTCTTTTTCTTTGTTTTATCCCTCTCTCCTCCACCCTTTCTCTTTCTTCCACTGTCCATCTTGACATCAACGTTAATTGACTTTCGCTCTATCTCTCCCGAGTCCCTCACTGCCTGGCTGTTATTCTGCAGAGTGCCATCTGCCATTCCATTCGCCGCCTCCGCTGTCAATCAGTTGTATCGCCTGATCCCGCCTCCACCAATCACACGTGCCAGCACGGCTCCATTTGTGTGTGTGTGTGTGAGCCTGCGAGAGGGAGAGAGTCAGAGAGTCAGAGAGATAGTTCTCCAACTCTGTCACAGACAGTGAAATCTTGGTTGTTCCCACAACTAGAAACAATGGCCTGGCAAAAAATAAATAATAATAATAATAAAAAATTAAATAAAAAAATCTTTTTTTATATAATTATTATAATAATTTTGTATCTGTGCAGGCCAGGCCACCGGGAAAACTCCCGGTGCTCCCGATGGCCAGTCCGTGCCTGCACATGTGTACGTGTGTGTGGAGAGATCAGTGTTCAATGTTCTGATGGCCTGGGGGAAGAAGCTGAGCCGTAGTCTCTCTGTTCTTGCTGCGTATGTGCGTAGGCGCTTGCCTGACCTCAGCAGCTTGAACAGGCTGTTGTTGGGGTGGTGGGGGTCTTTCATTATTCTGCAGGCTCTGGATTTGCACCTCCTGTTATATAAGTCCTGCAGGGGTGGTAGTGCAATACCTGTGGTACGCTCAGCTGAGCGCAGCACTCTCTGTAGGGCCTTCCTGTCCTAGGCAGTGCTGTTTCCAAACCAGGCAGTGATGTTCCCAGTCAGAATGCTCTCTACAGCCCCGGAATAGAAGGAGTGGAGTACCTTCCCCGATACTCTGAACTTCCTTAATTGTCTCAGGCGCTGTTTCGCCTTTTTTACAGCAGTGTCTATGTGTCTTGTCCATGTCAGATCCTCTGTGATGCAGACTCCCAGGTACTTAAAACTGCTCACCCTGTCCACGATAGCCCTAATTATCCACAGTGGCGTGTGTGTCCCCTGCTGTGTTCTCCTAAAATCCACGATCAGCTCCTTGGTCTTAACAATGTTCAGGAGTAGGCTGATATCCCGGCACCAGCGTGCCAGTTCATCAACCTCCTCCCGGTAGACCTTCTCGTCGATGTTAGAGATCAGACCCACCACCACCGTGTCATCCGAAAACATCACTATGGAGTTGGAGCTGAACCTGGCCACACAGTCATGTGTGTAAAGTGAATACAGCAGGGGACTCAGAACACAGCCCTGGGGGGACCCGATGCTCAGGGTGATTGAGTTGGAGGTATGTCCACCCACCCTGACCGCCTGGGGCCTGTCACTCAGAAAGTCCAGGATCCAGGCGCTCAGGGTGGAGTTCAGACCCAGATCGATCAACTTGTCAACAAGTCTGGTGGGGACTATGGTGTTGAAAGCTAAACTATAGTTGATGAACAGCAATCCCCCCTTCTGACTGTCAAGGTGAGAAAGGGTCTTGTGCAGTACCTGGGAGACCGCGTCGTCAGTGGACCAGTTTGTCCTGTATGCAAACTGAAATGGGTCCATATCACTGGGGAGGGAGGCAAAGATGTAATCCTTGACCAGCCTCTCAAAACATTTCATGACCACAGAGGTGAGTGCCACCGGTCTGTAGACATTTAGGCCTGCTGGGGAGGAGTTTTTTGGTACAGGGATTATAGTGGACACCTTGAAGCAGGCAGGGACCACGGACTCGGCCAGGGATAGATTGAATATAGTGGTGAACACTGGGGCTAGCTGATTTGCAGATGACTTGAGTATTCGTCCTGTTATCCCATCTGGGCCTGCAGTTTTCCCAGTGTTCACCCCCATAAACGCTCTCCTCACGCTGTGCTCCGTCACCGAGAGAGTGTGTCCCCCCCGCACGGAGGAACCCCCCCCACCGCGGCAGCTGACGCGTCAGTGACGTCGCTAGCCGGTGAGCTAACGTTGCCACTGCTCGCCCCAAACCTTGCGTAAAAGGAGTTGAGTTTGTTCGCAAGAGAGGCATCGGCACTCACGGTTGAGGAGGGGCTGACCTTATAATCAGTTCTTGTTCGTAATCGCCGCCATAAGCCTCCTGTGTCACAGTAATGGAAGTGGATATGGACCACTAGCCTAGCCTAAAACTCTAGGAGAGGTGTTTTTGGCAGCAAGGCATCCACATCCGTTCAATTGTGCTAAGCTAGGCTAGCTGGTCCACTTCCGTTCAATTGTGCTAAGCTAGGCCAGCTGGTCCATTTCCATTCAAGTGCTAACCTAGGCTAGCTTGCAGCTGGATAGCTTTCTACTGAACGCACAGAGAGGAAACTGGTATCTATCTTCTTGTCTGACTTTGGAGAAGACGTTAAGGAACATTTCCCATAATGTTGGCGTGTTCCTTTAATGTGTCCACTCCACAGTTGTGTGCCCTGCGCAGACAAGCTAATAAGCTTGATAACCTTGATGCTACATTAAGTAGCATTCTGGGGAATTTGGAATTTGGAAAAGCCAATGGTTATAGTGCAAATCTGTCAAAGCAAAGCAAATTAAAATACATTTATGGTTTGCGATGGGAAGCTACATCAGAGCTACAGTATAAAGAAGCTTACATTGGGAGCAGGGGCTACAGTGGCAGTAAGAGCAATTGTCTGGTAATTGGAAGGTTCCCGGTTCGATTTCCGCTCCTCCCGGCAGCATGTCAAAGTGTCCTTGAGCAAAACACTTAACCCCTAACTGCTCCCGATGAGCAGGTTGGCACCTCGCGTGGTCGTCTCCGCCGCCGGTGTGTCAATGTGAGGCATAAATCAGAAAACGTAAATAAAGTACTAATTCACCACAGGAAAAAAGGAACATAATGTATGTTATGTTATAGCCATGATACATATATTTACATTTTGTATCAGCAAGAGTCCAAAACAAACCGTGAAACCAGGAGTTAACCCATTAGAACCCACACCCATTTCTACCTCAAGGAAAATTATGAGGGGCATAAGACTGACTAAACAGAGAAACCAGGAGTTAAATCATTGCAGTCACACGGGTGAGTGATCTCACCACTATCCATTATTATTATAACCATTATTATTATAATTATTCAATAATCTCTCCTTGAACGCAGACAAGACCAAGGAGATGATTATTGACCCACGGAGGAGGAGTGTACAGTACACACCTCTGTACATAGGTGAGACAGAGGTGGATAGGGTGAAAACCATTAAATTCCTCTGTACCTGACCTGGGCTCACAACACCCAACAGATCATAAAAAGAATCCCACCAACGACTGTACTTCCTAAGAAGGCTGAGAAAATTTGGCATGCCACCCAAAATTCTCAGCAACTTCTATAGAAGTACGGTTGAGAGTGTCCTCAGGGCCGCCTGGGAGAAATGCGAGGCCCTGTGCGAGATTTAACGCGAGCCCCCCCCCCCCCCCCCCCCCCCCCCCCAAAAGGTTAAAAAAAAATATATATATATATATATATATATATATTTTTTTTTTTTTTTTTTTTCATACGGTCAACATATTCTTAAATAATAGCGCTGCCCGAGGCGGGGCATGATACAGTCAACATATAGCAAAAGAGAGAGAGCGAGAGAGAGCTCCCGTTCTACAGTCAATATACAGTGTACAGAGAGAGAGAGAGAGAGACACATTGGAAAGAAATTGAAATGCTATTTGGCCCTAAACAGAGAGTACACAGTGGCAGAATACCTGAGCACTGTGACTGAAGATCCTTGACTATGTACAGACTCAGCGAGCACAGCCTAGCCATCGAGAAAGGCCGCCATAGGCAGACTGTGTGTGTTAGAAAGAGAGAGAGAGAGAGAGCATGTGTGTTAGAGAGAGAGCATGTATGAGAGAGAGAGAGAGAGAGAGAGAGAGAGAGAGAGAGAGAGAGAGAGAGAGAGAGAGAGAGAGAGAGAGAGAGAGCATGTGTGTGTGTGTTAGAGAGAGAGCATGTATGAGAGATCCAAAAGGACAAAGATCAACACTTAAATCCAAAGAGAAGAGGGTCTATACCAGAGAAACCAAAGCAGCAAGGAGCCAATGGCCGACATCAGCTAAATAGGCTAGCCAGGTACTGTGACACCAGGCCACACACAGCTTTGGCCAACGGCCCAACGCTACCCAAGCTACACAAACGACCAAGACATTCACACACAGCACATGTCGTATCTCCAAATGTTGTGAAGTAGCATATGTTTTGCCTGGAAAAAAACATCGTTATTAACAAAACATTCGGGAGGGGAAGGAAGGAAGAGTGGGGTAATGTCATGACATTTTCATTAATCTTACCTGCACCAAGGAACGCAGGGCGAAAGGCCGCAACACAGGTCTCCACGTTGACGAAAGGCCTCTCGCTGGCGGGACAAAAATAAGCCAGAACCCCCTGCTATTCTCACGGCTAATGTCAATGGTCGACTCGTAGCACAAGCTAACAGCTAACTCTAGCCTAGGCTAACTGATAGCATCAAAGTAACGTGCGCAGCCGGCAGCTAGCCGGCAGCTAGCTACGACGTTAGCTACCGGCTGCGCACGTTACTTTGATGCTATCAGTTAGCCAGTTAGCTCAACCCGGCTATCGCTAACCATTAGCTAACGCACTACCACTGAAACTACAACATGAGAAAAGCAATACAGGCGCTGAGACCAGGCCACACACCGTTAGCTACTAACTCCATACTACAACAGGCTACAGCTAGTCGACCAGTTTGGCTCCAGAGAGAGAGAGAGAGAGAGAGAGAGAGAGAGAGAGATCCACGGCGGGAATATAATAGGTTGCATGAACTCACCATAACGCAGTATCAATGGTAAAGTTGGAAGGAGACTTTCTTGGCCCACGGTGTAATTTCTTCTGATCCATGCTGCTTTTGAAAAGACATCCACTCGCCTCGCTCCTCTGAATAGCGCTGAATTAGATCATCCCTGTACCTCGTGTGTCCGAGAAGAGCCCGGAAACACTATCCTAAAATCTGTAGAGCAGCAAAGCCGCAGAAACCGGAACACTGCAGTCTGCAGAGCCGCAGAGGCAGGAACAAGTCAGACACATTCTACAAACGTGTCTAATGTGAAATATATAAGCATATAAGCAAAACTAGATTTTAGGTCTGTGATGAAAAAGGGCCTTGCGGGAAGGGGGGCCTAAAAAAAAAAACGACGTTAGCTACCGGCTGCGCACGTTACTTTGATGCTATCAGTTAGCCAGTTAGCTCAACCCGGCTATCGCTAACCATTAGCTAACGCACTACCACTGAAACTACAACATGAGAAAAGCAATACAGGCGCTGACACCAGGCCACACACCGTTAGCTACTAACTCCATACTACAACAGGCTACAGCTAGTCGACCAGTTTGGCTCCAGAGAGAGAGAGAGAGAGAGAGAGAGAGAGAGAGAGATCCACGGCGGGAATATAATAGGTTGCATGAACTCACCATAACGCAGTATCAATGGTAAAGTTGGAAGGAGACTTTCTTGGCCCACGGTGTAATTTCTTCTGATCCATGCTGCTTTTGAAAAGACATCCACTCGCCTCGCTCCTCTGAATAGCGCTGAATTAGATCATCCCTGTACCTCGTGTGTCCGAGAAGAGCCCGGAAACACTATCCTAAAATCTGTAGAGCAGCAAAGCCGCAGAAACCGGAACACTGCAGTCTGCAGAGCCGCAGAGGCAGGAACAAGTCAGACACATTCTACAAACGTGTCTAATGTGAAATATATAAGCATATAAGCAAAACTAGATTTTAGGTCTGTGATGAAAAAGGGCCTTGCGGGAAGGGGGGCCTAAAAAAAAAAAAAAAAAAAAAATTATTTTTTATTTTGCGAGGCCCCCCTTCCCGCGAGGCCCTGTGCGACCGCACTGCTCGCACACCCCCTGAGGCGGCCCTGAGTGTCCTCACCAGCTCAATCACGGTCTGGTATGGAAACTGCACTGCTATGGACAGGAAGGCACTCCAGCGAGTGATTAAAACTGCTCAGTACATCTCTGGAGCAGCCTTCCCCTCACTACAGGACATTTACTCTACCAGGGCCACCAGGAGAGCACACAACATCATTAAGGACAGTGCACACCCCCAACACAGACTCTTCAACCTTCTGCCGTCAGGCAGGTTATACAGGAGTCTGAAAGCCAGAACTACGAGACTGACAAACAGTTTCTACCCACAGGCCATCAGACTCTTGAATGCCAGCACCTCCACCTAGCCCCCCCCCCCCCCCCCCACACCTTGGCAGACACTGACCTGATTACTGCTGTGAACACACTGTCACCCTTCCCCCCTGAACTTTGAATCACTAAAGACACTTTTAACTGCTGCTGTGACCCACTGTAACCTCCATTCATATGTAAATACTGATCGGAACGTGCAATGTTACTCACTGTGCCTTGTATATATATATTTATCTATTTTTACCTTATTTTCTAGCACGCGCTAGAAATGTTTAAGTTAAGTATTGTGTGATTTTGTGTGAAGGGCGGACTAGCAAAGTAAGATTTTCATTGTATGGCAAACTGTGTTTAACTGTGCATATGACAATAAACAATCTTGAATCTTGAATATATTATTAACATTTGTTTAGCGGTTAAAGATAAGACATAAAGTTAGCGTTAAGGTTAGAGTTCGATCCCCAGCAGTCGAACTTAAACATTTTCTGAAAACTTAAAACGTAAAAAATTTTTGGAATATGTAGTATTTGTACTTATTTGTAATATGTATACTAGGGGTGGAACAGTTCGCATTCGAACTGTGCACCGTTCGATACAACCTCCACAGTTCGGGGCATGTGTGTATTGTTCGGTTATAACATTAGCCGCAAGCTAGGCTAACGTTACGTTAGTCGCAAGCTAATGAATGTTAGCCATAAGCTAACGAACGTTAGCCGCAAGCTAACCACGGAAATGCTCACAGCGAAGTGACTCCACGACACAAGATCCATTAGTGGGGAAGGGGGGGCATACCTGTCAACAGTCCAGTTTTTCCCGGGATTGTACTGTATTTCAACCTTCTTCACGCCCGGTTCACGGAATTAGCACATTTTTTTAACTTGTTAATTTTTACAAAATGGCTGCAATTCCCCTCTGTGACGACAGGTGGCAGCAGTGTAGATTAGAGCGTTATCACAGGAAGGCAGACCTGAAGACGGTTGCGACCCGAAGAAGAAGAAGAACAGTGACCGGATAAAGGAGGGGTTTAGCGCACATTTATTACATTCTACGATGGACTTGAGAGAGGATTCAAAGCCAAGGTAAGATGATGAATGAACAACTTTATTTAACAGATAATTGTATTAACAGATTGCAGAATGGGTACAATACAGTACGGCTCAATACACACAATTGTTAAGGGGATGCAGACCAGAGAAAGACTTCCGTCTTGTTTACATCAGGGTCCCCTCCCCCATTGTGTGGCTTTCATTGCTAGCCACAGACTAGCTAGCAGCTAACGTTACTAATGAATAGACAATATACTTGAGGCTTAGCCTAGGTTTACCCTGCGTTCTGTTAAATGGCTGCTGTGAAAAGGATCTTACAATAAGTATTGAGGTAAGATAACTTCACTGTCTACCTAGTTCGCATTTTATTGTAACAGCTAATATTAGAGCATAGCAGCTTTTGTCAGGTTATTTTATGGGCATATCTTTCTTTTTTTCCAATAGCAAAAGAGAAATTCCATGGGAGAACCTTGTTGCCTTCAACTCCAACAACGCCAGTGTCATGAAAGGCAGGCACAATTCTGTTATTAGCAGAGTAAGGGGAAGCCAGCCTAATGTCCAGGACCTGGGCTGCATTTGCCACCTTGTCCAGCTTGCCACTGGTTGTGGAGTCAAAGCAGCCAAACTTCCAGTGGAGGACATTTTGGTCAGGATATACACCCACTTTGACAAAAGGTGAAAACTACAATTTCTCTCCTCTTGCCTGTACCCCCATCTATCCCTTATGCCCCCCCCCACACACACACTCATAACTAATCCCATATATTAGTAGCCTACACCATGAGCAGATGACCTACAAAATATAAACTAGAACAAGGAGGGCTGCAGCGTTCTTGTAGTGTGAATCTTTCAGTTAGTATATTATTATTATTGTAGTTATGATCTCAACTTGAGAAGTCTGTTGTGTGCCTGAAATGACACTAATGAATATTATTGTTTTACTCTGTTTTAGAACTGTAAGAGCCTTCTATGAAGCAGTTCTATGAAAGATGTTCGCCTGCTTTCCAATCGACTCCTGAAGGAACTGACCGTGCTAGACCCTGTATCGCGGCTTGCCATAACTCCAATGACAGGTATAGAAACAGTTGAAGATACCTGAAGATTTAAAGACGGTAGATATTAGAAGTTTCCAGTTAACCCTTTTTGAAGACGGGTAGATATTAGCAACAGTTTCCAGTTGAAGACTGATAGAATACGTTTCCAGTTAGAATATAATTATAATTTCCAGTTGAAGACAGCAAAAACAAGTGGCAAGATACGTTGACTGTTGGGAAGTATTGTATTGTATATTGTATAATGTATTGTATGGTTTTGTTTTACAGTGACAAGGCTAGGAGCCATGTTCCCTCAGTTGAGTTTCAATCTGGATGCGCTGAAAGATGAACTCATTGACTACCAGGTGACCGACAGCAAGGAGCTCCCCCAAGAAGACAGAATCGACAGATTTTGGGGCCTTCTAGAAGGTGTTAAGAAATGCGAGGTCTGCAACCTATATATTAAAGGAGCTCCCGTCTTATACGGAGCTACTGAGAAATCTTGATTCCGTAGTTAGACTGGCTGACGCGCCGTTATATTCCTGGTCTCATACCAAACAGTCCTTGTCCCAATGACACAATGCAGGCAGCTTACTTGGAAAATTATATTTATTTGCTTCACCGTGCAAACAGAATATCCTTGTTTTTGTTCCTTAAACTGATTAAATTATAATGAATACGATATCTAATTGGTTACAAACATTTCGAACTGAGACCTGCGTCGTACGTGCGGTCAAAAACCATTGACCTTTTCCGAGTCAAAACTCCTCCTCCTACAGGTTTACCTGACGCTTAAATAAAAGAAGCGCCACCTTCTGGTCACATAAATCCACTGCACATTAATCCATTTTGGCCGTTACACACCGGCCCCTAATTGTTAAGGCAGGCAGACATAACAATTCAAAAAATAAACAAACAAAACAAATAAGAGCCAAAACATGTCATGGATCAAGTGCATCTACATTTCATGAACCAAACACAGTTTGGTCACCGGCCTTACAATGGTGCTACTTTTAGTCTGCAATTTCACAGACCGCACCAGACCTTGTTTGTCTGGAAAGACCTCTAGAACCCTGCCAAGTGGCCAGGACCCACGAGGAGCTGAAGAGTCCATGATGACCACAATATCACCAGCTGTCAAACTCCTTTTCCTCTGGTTCCACTTTTGCCTCTCTTGAAGCAAGGGGAAGTACTCACGTACCCATCTTTTCCAGAAAAGATCTGAAAGATACTGGACTTGCCGCCATCGTCTTCTTACATACTGGTCATGTGGATCGAACACTCCAGGTGGCAAAGCTGGTTTACCCTTCAAGAGAAGAAGATGGTTCAGTGTAAGTGGCTCCAGGTCGTTGGGATCATCAGAGAGCTTGGTTATTGGACGGTCATTCAAAATGGCCTCCACTTCACAAAACACTGTATGAAGCCCATCATCATCCAACCTCTGCTGACGTAGGACAGAACTGAGAACCCTTCTCACCAGGCGGATCATCCGTTCCCAGACGCCGCCGTGATGTGAACCTGCCGGTGGATTAAAGCTCCAACGGATTCCAACTTGTGCCAGAACTCCATGGATCTTGTCTTGATTCAAAACGGCCAGAGCCTCCTTCAGTTCTCGTTCTGACCCAACGAAATTGGTACCATTATCGGACCGTAAGTGCGCCACTTGTCCTCTCCTGCTGATAAAACGCCTCAGAGCATTGATGCATGCGTCTGTGTCCAATGACACCGCGACCTCCAGATGGATGGCCCTGCTTGCCATACAGGTAAATATGACTCCGTACCTCTTACAGGTTGATCTTCCTTTCTTCACTTCGACTGGTCCAAAGTAATCTACCCCTGTGTTGGTAAAAGGTGGTAGGTCAGGAAGGATTCTATCTGCCGGAAGATCTGCCATCTTTTGCTCCACTGCTCTGCCATTGTAGCGTTTGCAAAAGCTGCATTCAGCGATGATCTTCCTAACAGTTGCATGGGCGTTGGTGATCCAAAATCTCTTCCTCACTTTGGACAGTGTGTGAGTCCTTCCACCATGTCCCAGATTCTGGTGTACGTGCTTGAGAATGAGCATTGAAACATGCTGGTCCTTGGAGAGAATGAGCGGATGTTTAGCTTCCTCTGGCATTGATCCTCTGCTCAGTCTTCCTCCAACTCTCAAGAGTCCATCTTCAAACACTGGATCCAGCTTATATATGGGACTCTGTCGACTCACTGCTGCCTTCCCAGATGTTAAAGCAGCAATCTCTTCACCGAATCTCAGTCGCTGACAGTAGCCAACGATGGCAACCTCTGCTCTCTGCAGATCCTCCAGCGTCAAAGTGCTGCTCATAGATGTTGCTGTGAGCTTTTGACTTGCAGCCTGCTTTCTCAGACGGCTCTGTTCCAACAACATGACCCTCAACCTGAGGAACCAGGCAACTGCAGTCTTCAGCCTCTTCCAGTCTGAGAAGTAGGAAATTAGCTGGTAAGTAGGACTGGCTATGTCACCCACACTGATGGTGTTTACTGTTGCCTCCTTTTTGACCTCCTGGTCATTTGAATCCACTGAGACGTCCAACACAGTTTTGGGCCACTCCACTGCTGGCTTCCAAAGAAATGCAGGACCTTCAAGCCACCTGCTGCCATTCAGGAAGTCCAAGACCCTCATTCCTCTTGACGCATCGTCAGCTGGATTGTCTTTGGAACAGACATGTCTCCACTGTGAGGGTTCAGACCTTTCTCTGATGGTCGAGACCCTATTGGCTACAAATGTGTGGAAACGCCTGTCCTCATTGTTAATATACATCAACACTGAAGTGCTGTCAGTCCAAAATACCGACTCCTCCAACTGGAACTTCAGCTCTGCCTTCAACAGTGAGTCCACTCTGACAGCAAGGACAGCAGCCGTCAACTCCAGCCGAGGAATAGTCACAGCTTTCAGTGGTGTTACTCTGGCTTTGCCAAGTAGAAAGGTAACCTGGATGTGGTTTTCCTGACTCAACATCCGGACATACGATACCGTTCCATATCCACCTTCACTGGCATCGGCAAAGTGGTGTAGTTGGGCATGTCTGACCTTCCCAAAAGCCACTGGCTTAATGCACCTATTCGTCTGGAATGCAGCCAGCTGCTCCAATTCCTCCAACCACCTTTTCCATTGGTGTATGATGTCCCATGGCAAGTCATCATCCCACCCACATCCTCTTCTGCAGAGTTCCTGCTGCATTATTTTTGCACGCAAAGTGACTGGTGCCAGGAAACCTAGAGGATCGTATACTGAGCTGGCAATGGACAGCATACCACGTCTGGTGAGAGACTGTTGTTTCAACTCGATCTTGAACCTGAAAGAGTCCGTCTCCACACACCATAGTAGGCCAAGAGCCCTTTCCATTGGAAGTTTGTCTCTGTCCAGATCCAACTCCTTTAGATCCTTGGCCCTTTGCTCTGCTACGATGGACTGTAAAACACCACGACTGTTGCTGATCCACTTCTCCAAGATGAAGCCCCCCTTGCGACACAGAACAATAAGATCCGTTATCATCTGGATAGCTTCTTCTTCAGTCGCTGAGCTCTTCAAACAGTCATCCACATAGAAATTCTGCTTGACAGATTGGGTGACTTCAGCTGAGAACTCAGCCTGATTATCATCAGCAGTTTTCCTCAGGGCGTAGCTTGCGCAACTAGGGGATGATGCAGCGCCAAACAGGTGCACAGTCATCCTGTACTCCTCAAGGTCCCTAGTGACATCTCCCTCTGGCCACCAGAGGAAGCGCAGAAAATCCCTGTCCTCCTCAGCGACCTTCACCTGGTGGAACATGGCTTGAATGTCACCCATGAATGCCACTGGTTCCTCTCTGAAGCGAGTTAGCACTTGTTACGACCCTGGCTCATGGGAACGCAACCTATGTGTAACCAACACCAAAACCCTGTGCTCTAACTCAAAACTGCTACTAAACCAAGGAACTATTAATGTAAATGTAAACTAAAGTGCTAAGGTAAATCAACGGACAAGGACTGAAGAACCTAATAGCTCTTTCTCTAAGCACAGACAGTGCATGTGTGTTACTAAGTCTGCCTTTAAAGCTCCCCATCAGGTAACCAATCAGCACTAATTGGCTAATTGGCAGGCCTCACCTGCATGCCCGGTGACACAGGAGTGATCAGGCCTCTAGTACATAACACCTCCCCCACCAAACTGGTTGCCCATGAGGCAACCACTACACAACAACCCATAAACAAAACAAAAACCAACTGTGACCCCTTAGTTGTCAGGGCCACTACCACAACAGCGATAACGGGTACCACAAACACCGGTACTATGATCGTGAGAGGGCGTTTGCTAGCACGTTGTCCCTCCCACGATGTGGCGAATATCCAAGTTATACGCCTGGAGGAACAAACTCCATCGCATCAAACGATGGTTCGAGTTCACCATGCTGCGAAGAAAAACCAAAGGGTTATGGTCTGTATACACAACACGGGGTAAACTGGAGGATCCAACGTAAACATCAAAATGGTTCAAGGCAAGAACCGGGTCGGCCCCTGTCGAACACGACCACCGATACCGATCTGTCAAAATTATACTGCAAACCAAAATCAACCTGAGAACTGCGCTTAACAGAACAGAACACAGCACAACAAAACCATAGATCACTGATACCACCACCGCACCCATATCCATCCCACCTGGCACTGGCAGTTCAGGATACTGCACACCGTGAACATCCAGAGTAGGCTGTACCGCGGCAGTACGACAGTCACAATAACGTCTGGAGCACCATCTAAAATGGCGTCACCCAAAATAACTTTGTCCTGATCAAAATCAAAATGGCTGCCACTCAACAGACCAGGTCGCGAAGGCGGCTCCTGCTCCACAGGACACAGGTAACTAGGTTGACCATCACACCTAGTGCATGGCAGAGAATCAGTGTGGACATGTGGATCAATGTCAGAATCATCAACTGACATACTGGGACCATCCCTGCCCACAAGTGAAACATTAGGGACAATAGAGCTATTGTGGGAAGGCTGGCAGCCTAAGTCAAGCTTAGTAGCCTCTCCAACTAGAACGGTGTCACATGAAACAACAGCACCTCTCATAGCATCCTTCCCACACTCCTCCTCCAATTCGTTCGTGGCCTCAGCCACCGTACAGGCTGGGAAGACCTTGAGACACTGCGCTGCCATATCATCTCCTGTCACATGCTTCTCCGGCACGCATGTCAACTCTGGTTTCACCACCGGGCCTAACACAAAACCAAAATCAAAAGAATCATTATGCAGAGGTACATCCACAGTGTGCTTTCCAAAATTCTCAACAGGTACACATTTTAATTCCACAAAGAATGTGTCACTAAGTGTAATGTCCCAAGTCGAAGTATCAACAACATCACTTTTGTCCTTTGACATTTCTCGTGCCACAGCACACACAGGAAACACTCCTGGATGTTTCTGTGCCAGCTCATTAGAGACCTCAGAAACCACAGGAATGGGAGTTACAACCGGAGTAGCCAACACTTTGTCACCAGCCAAATCATTCCCTAGAATGAAGGACACCCCCTTAATGGGAATGTGAGAACATACCCGCCTGGATGACGACCAACCACCTCAAACTGAACCTAAGCAAAATAGAATTGCTCCACCTGCCGGCCAAATCCTCCCCCCTGACCGACCTTTCCATCACAGTCGAGAATGCAGCTGTGACCGCGTCCCCGACCGCCAAGAACCTTGGTGTTGTCCTCGACGACCAGTTGAACTTCTCTGCTCACATCGCAGCGACAACCAGAACCTGCCGATTCCTCCTGAGCAACGTCAGAAGGATACGCCCCTTCCTGACAAAAGAAGCCACCCAACTCCTCGTCCAATCAACAGTCATCTCCCGCCTCGACTACTGCAACGCACTGCTCGCTGGCCTCCCGGCCACTGCCACAAGCCTCTTCAACTCATTCAGAACGCAGCGGCCCGCCTGATCTCAAACCTACCGAAGTCGGCCCATGTCACCCCACTTCTTAGGGACCTGCACTGGCTCCCCATTGCTGCACGAATCCGCTTCAAGGCCCTTGACCTAGCATACCGTGCGGCAAAGGGAACTGCTCCCGCCTACCTCCGGTCAATGGTCTCTAACTACACACCCTCAAGACCCCTACGCTCTGCATCTTCTGGCCGCCTCAGACCTACTCCTATCCAAGCTCCGGGAGGGTCATCAAAGAGAAGTCGCCTATTCTCAGTCCTTGCCCCACAATGGTGGAATGAACTACCCACCCCAGTTAGGACAGCCGAAACACGTCCAATCTTTCGCCGTCGACTAAAGACTCACTTCTTCAACCATTATCTGAATTAAAAAAAAAATTAAAAAAAAATAAAATCTAACCCTAACTAACCATACTGTCATGCACTTGTCCTTATAAACTAACCTACACTGTAGCACTCAACACTTTGATGAACATTGTTACTCAGCTGATAGAGTTGTGCTCTTCCTGATGGCTTGTCGTACAGAACTTGTAAGTCGCTTTGGATAAAAGCGTCAGCTAAATGACTAAATGTAAATGTAAATGTAAATACCCCCACAACAACATTGCCTGATACTAAGGGAGAATTGAGCGTGACCTCATGCAAAGGTGCATCCACAAATCCACCTCCAAAGCCCCGAACAACGACACCGGAATGCAAAGAAGAGTTTTCTGAAAACGGCAAAACCCCCTCCAGAATGAGGGACTGAAAAGCACCGGTATCTCTCCAAATTGTTATAGCCTGTTTGGACTCTAGTGCATTAGTCAGGGAAACAAATCCATTCATCATAAACCTTGAGGAACCCTCGAGCTCTTTGTCCACACGTTTGATACTTTCCCCATCTAACGTTGGCATAGGCGTCCTGCATATGGTTTCTACCAGAGCCACGGTTCTGACATTTTTCTGCTCAAGCACCGGGCATCCAGCAACGATATGACCAGGTTCTTTACAGTAAAAACAGATAATCCCTTCTGGGAATGCACCAGCCGAACCACCCCGCCTAGGAGGTGAAGTTAACTGACCAGCAGACACAGGTTTTGGGAAACGGCCCCCCTGAACAGGACGCCTATCCCCGGACTCAACACGGTAGTCCTCCAAAAACACGGACTTGTGTGTCAACACAAACTCATCGGCGAAGACAGCGGCGTCGCCTATCTTCGATACCCCATGCTCATTTAGATGTGTGGAAACGGTATCAGGAACACATCTTTTAAATTCCTCTAGGAGAATCAACTGCCTAAGCTGCTCTCTTGACTCCGCCTTCTGAGAAGTGCACCACCTGTCAAACAGGTTCTCCTTCTCCCTACCAAACTCAACATAAGACTGCCCCTCCTGCCTGCGATAACCTCTAAAACACTGACGATAGGCCTCGGGGACCAACTCATAAGCCCTCAATATGGAAGCTTTAACAAGCTCATAATCAGCGCTTTGTTCAAGGGACAGAGCAGTGTAGGCTTCTTGTGCCCTACCAACCAAAACACATTGCAGCAGCAGTGTCCAGGCGGTATCAGGCCACTTCAATGTGGTTGCCACCCGTTCAAAAAGGGGAAAATATCTTTCCACGTCTTTCTCAAAAAACGGAGGCACCATCCTAATATTCCTGCCTACATCAAAACCGGAACGTGACTCTGGATGCAGAGCACCCGCCTGCAAGACAGCGTGCTTATAATCAAGCTCCTTCTGCGCACGCTTATGCTCTAAGTCCTTCAAGTAACGCTCTTGTTGTAGCTGCCTCTCCTTAAGCTCACGCTCCTTAAGTTCACGCTCACTGTTAAACTCACGCTCCTCTCTTCTCTCCTTAAGCGCACGCTCCTCTCTCCTCTCCTCACGCTCCCGCTCTAGCTGCCTTTCCTTAAACTCCAACTCCCTAATCCTCCACTCACCCTCTGCACCAGATAATAGCGGAGACACGTCAGACAAAGGAGGCTCCTCCACCCTCTCCTCAAGCACCTGTTCCCTAATGAGCAAAACCCTCAAAGCACCCAAGGCAGATGGTTTCAAACGTTTCTCACTGGGAGTAAGCTCGACCTTGTAGTGCACAGCAAGCTCGAGAAGCTGTTCTTTTGAAAACCTCTCCAACATGTCATGTGAAGGGTGATCCACAAAATCCCTAACAGAAGCCATCCTTTCTGCACCAGCGCCACAACTTGTTTACTTTAAAGTCACCAAAAAGCTGCCAAAAGCACCCTAGTACACACACAATCCACCTAAAGAGCCACCAAAGAAACACTAAAGAACCACTGAAGAACGACTAAAGAACCACAACGAACCACTGAAGAACCATACAGAATGCCAAAGCCACTAATAATAACCATAAAGGGACAACGTGGCAATGTGTGCTACGGAGCGCACATTTCAAGGACGCAAAAAAAACATAAAAAAAAACCACACCCACCCCAAATAGACGTGTCATACACTCAGGGTGTTAGGTGCTACCAGGTATGCTCACCAAACACTCAAACAAACTAAATAAATCCAACAAACAATTCCAAACAGGTGCGCCTTCTAACCTGATGTGACTACATATGCTTCTACGTCTAAACTGCAGAAAAACCCGGCCTACCACATGTCTACCCTAAGAAACACTAAATCAAGCCCTACCACACTACCTGTGTTTCCTGGCCGCCCTAATCTACCTACCCTTAAACTAATGCCCTGTAGACCTAACTTTCTTTAACCACACCTGCTACCAGTCAAAGATCATATACCAATCATTTCATTGACCGCCCCAGGAGTACGTGGTGCACCGGACGCTAACCAACAACCAGAAAATAATGTCCCTATCTACATGTGGTGCCTACTAAACTATATATTTTAACAGTATAAGTAGTCACATCAAATTACAAACAAATACGGCATACTCACCTGTTTGATGAAATGGCTCAGCCCCCACGTTACACCATATGTAACGAACACCACCCAAACCATAATACGATGACACCCCGTGCAACACAAAAAAAAAACACCAAACAATGTTCTAGGGGTAAAAGATCCCGGACGAGTGCCCAATTGTTACGACCCTGGCTCATGGGAACGCAACCTATGTGTAACCAACACCAAAACCCTGTGCTCTAACTCAAAACTGCTACTAAACCAAGGAACTATTAATGTAAATGTAAACTAAAGTGCTAAGGTAAACCAACGGACAAGGACTGAAGAACCTAATAGCTCTTTCTCTAAGCACAGACAGTGCATGTGTGTTACTAAGTCTGCCTTTAAAGCTCCCCATCAGGTAACCAATCAGCACTAATTGGCTAATTGGCAGGCCTCACCTGCATGCCCGGTGACACAGGAGTGATCAGGCCTCTAGTACATAACAGCACTCCAAGCAGTAAACTGGTAAGGTTAGGACCCTGCAGAAGTTCACTGTTCAGGGATGCTCCTTGGAATGTGGCTCCACAGTCAAACACCACACGGAGGTTTCCTTTCCTCGGATGGTAGACACCATGGTGTGGGATGTACCACACTTTTCCTTTCTCACCATGCAGTTGTTGCTGCGGTACTTTCTCTACATAGTTCTTCCCAATAAGCTTGTTCATGTATGCTGCATACTCCTGGTGCAAGCTTTCGTTATTTAGGAACCGTTTCCTCAAACCTTGGATCCTTTGCCTAGCGACTCCCACATTGTTGGGCAGACAGACCTCCTTGTTCCTAAAAGGCAATTTCAAACAGTACCTCCCCTCCTGAAGCACTGCTGAACTTTCCACAATTTCCAGAAACCTTAAGTCTTCCCTGGACATTTCTTTCTCCTTCGCAGCTACTTCATTGAAGTCGTGATTGTACTGATTGGCCAGCATTTCTTCCAGTCTGCACACTGAGATCCTGTTGACCATAGCAGAGGGAAACTCTGTCCCCACAACAGCACTGTTTTCATTCAGTGGACCATTAACGACCCATCCCAGCACGTCCTTATAGCATACGGGCCATTCCCGTGACTGTTGACGACCTCCCAAGGTTCCAATATCTTGGGAGCGTTGGTTCCAATCAACAGGTCGACATTTGCTCTTAGGCGTGGGATGTGTACGTTGGACAAATATGGCCATTCCGACAGTTCTTCAGGTGTCACCATGTTCTCAGCCGTGACTGGCATTTTCTTCTGTGTGAGAACTTCCGGAAGAACATAAAAGTCATCGCTGTCCAAACCAGCTATCTCCAACCCAGTCAAGGAGTAAGCTGGAACAACTGTCTCTTGCCCCATGGTGCTCAACAGGAAGTTGGTTCTTCTGCCTGTGATATTCAGCCTCTGCATTAGGCGTTCAGAGCAGAATGTGGCTGAGCTACCAGGGTCTAAGAAGGCGTAGGTTTGTATGATGGCATTTCCTTTTTCTGCTTTCACACGTACAGGGAGAATGGATAACACACACCGGTCCTTACCGGCCCCTGTATGTCCACATGTTTGCAGTGACGTTGGTTGCTTTAACTGTTGGTTGCCTTTTAATGTGAAGCAGGGTGGGGTGAGTTTGACCACAGACTTTGCATACCAAGCGCCTTTCGCAATCTCTGCTCATGTGACCAACACATAAGCATGCAAAGCAAACTCCCTTTTCCCTCAGAAAGTGTATTTTCTCCTTGTGCCGCTTTTCCTGAAGTTGTTTGCACTCCTCCAATGAGTGACTGCGAGCACACAAAAGGCATCCAGCTCTCCTAGCATTCATTGTACTTGATGTTGGTGATGTTAGCTCCTTGGCTCTCTCCGATATGTCCATGGTTGTTACTGTGGTGGCGACAATATTTCCTTTTACTCTTTTGGGTGGATATGATTTAAACCTGGTGAGAGATTTTGTGCCAACCACACCAGAATTTGGATCCTGTATGTCACCAAACAGAGGGTCAGAAAGAATACTGACGCGTCGCTCCACAAACCTGATCATATCACCGAAGTGAGCTCTTTCCTGTCTATTTTCCATTATGCCATGAGCCGTACTCCTCCATTGCTCCCTCATCTTAAATGGCAGTTTTGATATAATGGCCCTCATGTTGACAGGCATGTCCCTGAAGCTCCTCCATTGCATTGCAGCAGCCACGCAAGAATAAGGAGTAGGCTTGAAGTGCCTTGACATCCTCAGATTTTATTGTTTGTCATGCCAAGGCCTTTTGCATGTAGGCACTTCCTATTTTGTACTGGTTTCCAAAGTGTTCTTTAAGAAGACCCTTTGCCACTGCGTAACCACGCTCAGGAGCCATATGCTGGCAGCTACGCACCAATTCCTGTGGCTGTCCTCTTGTGAACTGCTCCAGATAATACAAAGCATCAGCGTCTGTTGCCTTTTCCTCCACTCCTTGTTCAAATGCTTTGATGAATGTTCTGTATTGGAGAGGGTCACCTTCAAATGTTGGGATATTTCGTGGTGGCAGAGACCAGGGCCCTCATTCATCAACGTGGCGTGGAAAATGTTTCCAAAAAATTTCCACACGTAAGCACAGAATTTAGAATCAGAAATATTGGGATTCATCAACCGTGCGTACACAGGTCCTATGCTCCTCCGTGTTGATAAATACCACTTTGTTCTACCGTCAATGCTCGTGCATGATTATCCATATATGGTCATGAAAGTGATGAAACACCCCCCATGGGATGTGAAATAATGGACTGACCCGAGCGGAACTCTGAGAAACTTCACGGAGATTGTTCACTGCTATCGAACCAAGAAGACACAACGCGTGTTATGGGATAAATAAAAGGCGGACTTGTAAACGGTGATGTCAGATATCAACGGCTCCCTAAGACCATTGCTGCAATTCTGCCTGGACAGCTCAAAATACTAATAAAGACCGTTCGTTGACCACTGTTTGGCGTTGGTTGTGTGTCATTATAACCGTGCTGTAATATGAATGCCTTTATTAGTTGTGTTCGATTGGCTATATGATTTTTAGAGGCATCTATTTTGTTGTCGGTATTACCGACAACAAAATAGATGCCTCTAAAAATCATATACTATTAGGTAGCCTATATGAATTACATATAATAGCTGCCATAGCCTACATTATGCAACAGTAACTTGCGCATACCAGTGTATGCGACGGACCAGTGTATACCTTATATCATATCATATTCATATAATAGTTTACTCTATCAGCATACCAGCATGTAATATGTTCTTTGTTAGAACTCAACTCGTTATTATTTTGCACATAGATTGCAGAAATACGGGAACGTTTTGATTTACATTAAAAGGCTTTGACATTGTAAAACTAAATACGTGGAATTCTGTAAGCATAATACAAGTCATATCACCCACACGATATGCTCTGTGTCCAGAGCATGTATGCTTTTCATTCATTTAAGACACATTATTGCAAGGGTTTTGTAATACACATACACTCTGGTGTCATTGCAATGCGTTTTTTATTCTTTCTTATACAGTAAAAAGGGGGAAGAACACTATATCGTGGGTGTTCATATGACTTGTATTCTGCTTACAGCTTCGAAATTCCACTTGTTTCGTTTAACGTAAAGCCTTTTAAATATAATCAAAACGTTCCCGTGTTTCTGCGGTCTGTGCGAAAAATAATAACGAGTTGAGCTACGCGGAGCGCAGTCAGTCAGTACACCCCGTATATTCAGATAACGCTATATAAACCATGCTGCATTCATTCTGAGAGAAAGATCTATTATTCCAAATGCTATTTATAGGGTTTTGACCATAATTACACTACTGTTGCTATTTTACAATGAACTATAATGAATTACGGTTCATACAGAACATGCCAGTGTTGAAACTAATGCACAGAAGCTCATTTCCTTGTTGTAATAATATATTCTACCACTGGGCGTCAGCTAAGTGTGCTCCGACCTGTGCGTACACGTAAGCACGGAGTCAAGTTCAAGTTGAAATTGATGAATCCCACTCTTTGCTTAGAAATGGTCGTACGCACAGGTTAAGCACAAATCTGTGCGTAAGACACGTTGATGAATGAGGGCCCTGGAATGCTGTTGCTGCACCAGAGCAGCAGTTATCTCATTTTGCCTCTCCATGATGGTAAGCATGTTTGCAGGCTGATTTGAATTGATTTGAACATTATCAGTTGTTCCCATTCTGCTTTCCTGTCCTTGTGGTTGTGGTTATATTGGCGGTTAGTAGCAGTGCTATGCCATTGACCACGTTCCTTTGGTCTCACATCCACAGGCTTGTTTGGTGGTATTGACAATTGTGTCAATTTACTTTGTTGTGTCCCAGGTTGATATTCCCTTGCAACAGGATTTAGCTTGTGGTGTTCCCTTTCAAAATAGGAATTCATTGCATTTGAAGGTGCACGAGATGAATGCTTACTTTCAGAGGAGTGCAACACGGCCAACCTTGCAGTGGTTGCAGCCAATTCAGTGTCCACCTCCAGTTGTTCCTTTTTTCTTTTCAACTTTAGTTCCTGCTCCTTCAACTGATGCTCCTGCTCCTTCAACTTTAGTTCCTGCTCCTTCAACTGATGCTCCTGCTCCTCCAAAGCATGTTTTTCTTTTAGAGAATCAGCACGAGCGAGAAGTGCAGCTCTATCGGCTTCAGCTAAAATCCTGGCAGATGACCTGCTACTTGTTTTTGAGTATTTGCTCACAATGTTTGACACACTGTCATTTGGAGCAATACCATCATCAATTAAATGCAAATCACCTTTAGTTGTTTTACCATCATTTTCATCATGTACATTTGTTATATCTTCAATATTTGAAACCCACAGTTTTGCATTTGAAATACACTCATTGATTTTTGCTTTAAACCAGATGTCTTGTTCTTCTTTTTCATCCTGTAACGTATAACCCAACAGATTGTCATGTATGCATTTCGCCTCATAACACACCTGACTCAAATCTGTAAGAGCATTTTCTACTTTTTCCTTCTCATTATTTAACATGAAACCAAGAATTGAATCTTTTATCTTGGCTGCCATGTTAAAGGTACGTTTCCTGCTGGCTTCCAATTTGCCACAATGTTCTGCAACAGCCTTGGCAGTCATTTTAACGACACGTTTCCCAGTGACCAGGGTGCGATCCACGGGGGGAGCTAGGTCCGCTATAGCTCCCCTAGATCAGACATCAGCTCCCCTGGGGGTCTCTAAAGCTCCCCTGGGAGCTGTATCATCATTGTGTATAATAATAAACGTATGCTATTTTGGATGTATGATTAATGATTTGCGTGTAGTGGCTACTTACTGGGACATAATTCACGGCATTCTAGCCTTTTGTGGTGTTTACTACATCTCCCATGACCCTTAGCGGGGGATGACGTAGTTAAAGAGAGACAGTGAAAGTTGAATGGAAGTAGCGTTTTTGCATCGGAACACGACTCCGTCTACGCTATCATTACTGCATTCCTACATTTGTGACCCTTGGACGTATTTCGGAGATTATATCGAACATGTCAACTGAACAACAGAACGCAGATCGCAGAACTTTGAACGCAGTTTCACTCAAGCTGCGCAGAGTGCCAACGCTTGGTTCGCGCAAGCCGAAGCCCAATTCGCTCTCAGGAATATTACCGCGGATGCCACCAAGTACTACTATGTGGTAGCAGCCCTTACGAATTCAACGGCAGCGAGAGTGGTGAGTTTGCTGGAAAACCCACCTACACATGACAAATATGTGACTATAAAAACACGCTCTGAGCTCCCCCGAAAATTGTGATATGGTTCGCACACTGCCAGTGACGTCACCGCTAACAGCGGAGCGCGCTGTGGTCTCCATGGAAACGTTTGACGCCGGTTTGCGCGTCGCCATGTTATTAGATAGTCTGAGTTAAAAACGAGACGGCTGGTGACGAGTCGCGCAACATAGTTAATACAAAAAGGTCCACGTAGTCAAGTGTTATTCCTCTTCAGCAACCATGGATTTATGCTCAACCCCAAGTTATGTGTGCACACAATTTTTACATGGCCATGTATTTATATAGCGCTATTCACATACCTCCTTGCGTTGGGTACCATGTTGTCGCCTCACGGATCAGTACTCGCGGTCCAGTACTGTTCCTTAGCCAAACTTCGGGTCAGCACCGGTGTCTTCCTCGTCCACGAACGGCTGCAGGCAGATCCTTTTCCTCCACAAATGACAACAGCAGCTCCTCGTCTTCCTCCGGTGGAGATTCTCCCGACGTCCAAACGCAGCGAATCTTCCCCAGTCTTCAAACGAGAGTCCAAACTGGTGCGTGGTTTTTGACTAATATTAAAGGAGCTCCCGTCTTATACGGAGCTACTGAGAAATCTTGATTCCGTAGTTAGACTGGCTGACGCGCCGTTATATTCCTGGTCTCATACCAAACAGTCCTTGTCCCAATGACACAATGCAGGCAGCTTACTTGGAAAATTATATTTATTTGCTTCACCGTGCAAACAGAATATCCTTGTTTTTGTTCCTTAAACTGATTAAATGATAATGAATACAATATCTAATAGGATACAAACATTTCGACCTGAGACCTGCGTCGTACGTGCGGTCAAAAACCATTGCCCTTTTCCGGGTCAAAACTCCTCCTCCTACAGGTTTACCTGACACTTAAATAAAAGAAGCGCCACCTTCTGGTCACATAAATCCACTGCACATTAATCCATTTTGGCCGTTACACTATATCTACAACAGGTCCTTGGCCGATGCAAGAGACCCCCATCACAGCGGATGAAGTGGTATCCCCCATCCATTCCCGAGTGATAAGACCATCTAATTAGATTAGATTAAAATGTATTGTCATTATACAGTACAACGAAGACATTTGGCATCCAACCAGAGTGCAAATGTAACAGTAAAGTGCAATAGTAATATCCAATACTAATCAGATGTATGTACAGTACAGATCACTTTAAACAAAATGTCACTTTAAAGGAAGGAGGTATTGTATAGTTTAGATACATTAAGAGTTACAATTGTATATTGTAGTGTACATAGGAACCAGTTTTTCAGGAACATGTCATGTCTTTTTTTATCATGCATATTTTGTGTTACCTATTTTTTCTGTCTATTTTTATTGTATTTTGCACAAAATGTCACTTTAAAAGGAAGGAGGTATTGTATAGTTTAGATACATTAAGAGTTACAATTGTATATTGTAGTGTACATAGGAACCAGTTTTTCAGGAACATGGCATGTCTTTTTTTTATCATGCATATCTTGTGTTACCTATATTTTTTCTATGCCTATTTTTTGTATTTTGCACAATCAATGCGGGCGTGACCACCTGCATTTCACTATGTATGTGACAAATAAACCTCTTGATTATTCTTGAGTTGTAGTATTAATATGTAGCCTACAGTGATGAAGGTATAAAGACACTATGGTAATACATTGATTGATTGCTAACTTTAACAGATTGCAGAAAGGGTACAATACAGTATGGCGCAATACACAATTTGTTAAGGGGATGCAGACCAGAGAAGGACTTATTCCCCCATTTTCAATTCATCATAACATTTATGTATGAATTGTAAGATTTCAATAAATATGAACATGTTAATGCTATACTACTACATAAACTGAATTTATATTGAATTTGTCTTACACTTAATGCAGAGATGTTCACAGCATTTCACTTTCAACCAGGTATCTGATTAATTTAATATAGCAACTAGTTCACCCAGTCCTTGTTGGACTGATAAGTGGTTGCCTAGTGGAGATTTAGGATTCACTGACTGTACACTGTAAGAAAAAAAGCTGCAAGAAAACTAAATGTCTGGCATCAATGGTTTCCAAATACTGTCAAATTACAGTAAAATCAAATACATTTACAGATTACAACCTTTATTTAATGGTTCATATTTTGATAAAAGGTAATTTACTGTATTTCTATAGCATTTACACTTAAAGTAGGAAAACAAAAGTAACCTGTAAAATAATACAGTGAATTTCCTGTGAAAAAAACATGGCTGGGTACATAGAGGTTTTGACCAGCAGATGTAGATGGGAGGCCGAAGGTTGCTAGAGGCTTCCGTTAATGAAATGATTGATCTGGTTTTAGAGAGTATATGTTATTGTAATATGAACTACATAATATACTATAATAACACATTTCCGTTTGTTGGCAACGGTTTTTGGGTCATATCTTTATGAAAAGTAATGTGTTGATAAGATAAAAACTACCTACGTTTGTGAAAAGGGGCGTTGCTGCGGAACCAATCAAAACGCGTTACAACGTCAGGTGACTTGATTTCTCCCAATGACATTCTTCAAGCCCTGGAACCAGGAAGTAAATATTGCGACTCGTCTGTTGACAACACTGGATAGCTCTGCATCGGTAAGCTCTCAATTCATATACATTACTATTGAAATGCATTTTTACTTAACTTTACAGCATTATTCAAACGTGATAGGAAGTTATGAGTCATCAGCAGTTTATATGCAGTCCGTTTTGACGTCCGATTACACATTGGAAAATGTTGTAGCCAGCTCACAAAGACTAACGTTACGTTAGCATTTTAACTTTCTCAGATAGCAATCTAACATTACGTTAGTGTAAATCAAACAACTCTAACCCAATACTAATAATAGTAACTTGTTTCACATCTTGCTGTGTGTTACACTATGGTATAGCGGTCTGTGTTGTTGCCTGTGACGTTAGAAATTTGACGTTGTCACAACCGTTACATATGTACAAAATACACTGTCTCATAAATATACTCTTCCAATATATAAATATACATATAAATATATTGTTTTAGATGCTGTTGTCACTATGAATTACAGATGGGGCGCCCTGATGTAAACAAGACAAACGTCTTTCTCTGGTCTGCATCCCCTTAACAATAGTTTGATATTGGATGGTCCCTGTGCTGTTGTTTACTGTCTATCTGTATGTCATGTATGTAATATGTTATGATGAATTGAAAATGGGGGACCCTGATGTAAACAAGATGAAAGTCTTTCTCTGGTCTGCATCCCATTAACAATTGTGTGTATTGAGCTGTACTGTACTGTACCCATTCTGCAATCTGTTAATATGATGAATAACGTTATCTATTGTTTTTCTGTTTCCCCAGATGCTCAACCCTGGACCACACGACAGATATATTCTAGGCCTAATCCAACCCTAGCCTGAGGGTTATATAGTAATCATGCAAGCTCAAAGATTGAGCTCTTGAGGTGACTGGCCCTGCTCTATATCAAGAACCATTAACAGAGTGGCAACTGCAGGACCTGTATTTCCCAAAACAATGAATATCATGATTGAATGAGAGGCCATGGTAAACAGCACAGTGAATAAACAATGTGCAGTCCCCTTATATATATATATATATATATATATATATATATATATATATATATATATATATATATATATATATATATATATATATATATTGTTCTGGATAGAAGTGGGGCCAGGCTAATCTGCAAGAGCTCAACTTTTGAACAAGGATGGTCATCCTCTCACATAAGCTGTCCGGGGACGACTCACACAGCTCTCTACTCTCTGGGCCCTGGACTGGACACCCCTCCACTGTACTAGTTACACATTACACACATACAAATGACAATAACACTATGTAACAACCATCAAATGCACTCACAGCACACACATCCACACGCACACACTCACTTTAAACAAACAACTCACTGCAGCACCCACTTTACACCTAAACACACTTTATATTTATTGGCAAAGAATTTGCACTACAACCCATACCTCATTACACCTTACTGTAAATTGTACCTAAATTGTACCTCATCCCATTTCTGCATTGTACTGTATAGTATATTGTATTGTAACTCAGTTACTTTTCTACTCTGCATTGTACATTGTATGTATATATTGAACACTTGTCTACGTACTTGACTTCTATTTTATACTTATCTATTTTTATCTAGCACAATCTCTGGAGCAAAACAGAAAGAAGCATTTTATATAAAAGTATTCTGTAATTCTGTATGACAACTAATAAAGAAACTTGAACATCAAAAAATCAACATTCTGTTCTCTATTCCAGGCTAGATCTGACCTTGACTCATGTTACAGGATTAATACACATTTTCTTACACCCATATTGCTAGTTTTCACCTGAAGGGCAAATTACAGGGCCAGTCCAGTAAAAAAATACATTAATCATGTATCATTATGTTTAAAATAAATTGCATTTTGGTACAAACCTTTTGTGTTTGTCAACTTTGCCTTCCTGTGGGCTATGTTATGTATATGAGCAAATTGCATATAGCATTCTCTTTGGTAGCATTCATTCTGTGTTTATTGTGTCATACTGGGGAATAATATTAATATCATTATGTCCTATTGGGGACACAATTTTAAATTCTGAGCAATTCAATTGTTTTTTTTATAGAGAGGACGTCTGACATTGATTGAAAACGGTTAACAGATTGCAGAATGGGTACAATACAGTACGGCTCAATACACACAATTGTTAAGGGGATGCAGACCAGAGAAAAACTTTCGTGAGAGACCAACAAAGTGAGGTAATACATTTCGAATCAAATTGTGGTCGGTTAGATCTAACGTTAATATCACGTTATCCATCTAATGGCTAGCAAGCTCACCTGATGTCGGTATGGCTTAATACAGTGCGAAATACAATCTTATAGTAAGAAACAAAACACAAGTTGAACATAGTTTTGAACGTTTTATTACAATAGTATTTAGGTCGGATAATAGATCTAACGTTAATATCACGTTAACCATCTAAAGCTCATCTGTGACGTCGGTACAGTGCGAAATACAATCTTATAGTAACAAAACAATACACAAATTGAACATAGTTTTGAACGTTTTATTACAATAGTATTTACTGTCTCATGTTGCAATGTATAATCCAGCTAGCGTTCCAGTCAGATCCATTCTCCATTCTTGTTGACAATTTTGGGGTCCGTATTTCCCGTTTCTGTATCCTGATTGGTTTATCAGCTAGAGGTGTCCAAAGTTATGCATGAGCAAACATTTAATTTAAATGTAAGATTACGATAACCGATGACCACCAGACGGCTGGCCAACAAACGTATTTTGACTCAACATAATAACTAGATATCACACACAAAGAATTGTGTAGTCTCCCAACATGGATCAATCAAGTTCACTTTAGACAGACTCGGCCTCCCATCTAATGGCAGCGACGACGCAGCTCCATTGGGAGGGGGCGGGGCCGAGAGGGCGTGGTCGGGGGGGAAGGGGCGGGGCTAAAATGTGCACGTTTTTTCACCAATGCCAATGTTGACAGCTATGAGGGGGGGGGTATATTGACAAGGCTTGACAACAGAGGTTTAAAGATAACTTCACGTTTATTAGCTGTTCGTTTATATTATATCGTCAGGGGTTCTCCAGGTTCCAATGCTGTGTGTTACTGTTGACTATTTACTTCCTGGTGTGATGTCACTTCAAAAACACTAGCAAGACTCTCAAATAGCAAAAGCGAGTCAAGTTGATTAGGTACCATGCAGTGAAAAACGGCATAAGAGAATACTTCATAATGTTTCATGCAATTAAAAAGTTAATATATATTTAGTACACATGATTTATTTATTTTAAATAACACAGTGACTTTTCCTTTTTGATAAGAAAGTCTAGTGCTTGTTGAGCATATGCACACTCTGTGTATCCTCTGTGCATCCCCTTAACAATTGTGTGTATTGAGCTGTACTGTATTGTACCCATTCTGCAATTTGTTAATACAATTTTCAATTAATCAATACTTTATGTTGATGGCCTTTGTCTATAATGTGGCCACAAAAAATATAATTATTTTGTTTGTTTGCACTAAGTTTATACTTTGACAAATGTTGCCTATATTGTTCAGTCAGTTCGGTCTTTGTGTGCCAGTTCGGTCTTTGTATTTAAGGCAAACCGCTGTACACCTTATTTTTACCAAATAAATGAGAAGCGTGTTTAAATCAGCAATGTCTCTCTTGCTGTACCAACATCTCTCCTAGCTCTAACCGGTCACTGTCAAAATAATGTGCCTGATGTCAAACTCAAACTATTTATAGGCTATATATCTTATCCTGATACATGGTATTTTTGGAGTGTTACATAAAAAATTTAAATAAAACAACGTATATCGAACAGAACCAAAAAACGTTAAACCAAAACCGTGATACGAACCCAACCGTGAATATTGTGAACCGTTCCACCTCTAATGTATACACATTAGTACTTTATTTACATATTTTAAGCGAGAATGGGCTGGTTTTTCCCGTTGAGAGGAGAGATGGGGAAATTGAGAGACTGTCTTTGTTTGGTAGGACTCTGCTGAAGGCCTCCGTCAGCAAACAAACAGCTTAGAGCCCACAATCCAGCACACGCCTCGGCTCACCATCTGGATAAAGTTTGGTAATTGAATGCCATAAAAATACAGTAAATTACCTTTTATCAAAATATTAACCATTAAATAAAGGTTGTAATCAGTGGTGCAGTGCTCATGGGACGCGGTAGCACGCCGTTCCACCTCCTTTCTGAGCAGAAGCACGCGCACACACATTCACACGCGTGACGCGTGCACACAAAAATGCGTTCCACAACTTTCACTCGACTCGCCGTGCCGTACGCCAAGTACCTGGCTACTTGTGGGTTAGGGTTAGGGTTATGCTTTGCATAACAATAGCATACAATAGCATAACAAAGTAACGAGAAGAGCAAACCAAAATACAAGCCCTGTACCAATTGGTGGGGGTTTGCTTCAGCTGTACCATCAAAGAAGGTGAAGAATTAACATGTTAAATGTGTTTCAGATCGCCGCTACAGGTGTATGTCACACTGATGCCTACACCCTGAGTGGCAGTGATCCTGAGGGTCTTTTCCCTGTCATTCTGGGCCACGAGGGCGCCGGGACGGTCGAGAGTGTCGGGGAGGGAGTCACCAATTCAAGCCAGGTGATGCACCGTCATAATAAACGTTAAGCGTATCTTGAATGCGTGAATTGACGTGAGTTCTGGAGTTGGTTTTCTAATGACTT
>NW_028174699.1:0-32500 GCF_963971535.1 Notolepis coatsorum
GGGGTGGGGGAAGGACTAGAGAGAGAGAGAGAAAGCAGAGTGTTGGCCCAGATTTGTCCGTATTCCGGGTGTGTGGCACACATTGGCACAGGCCCGGTGAGGATTTGCGAAATACAGACTTCTGGGTAATGGAGTCCTCAAGGCGGGACTTAAAAGGGGGGGGAGGGGGTGAGGGGGGTGAGGCATGTCTGTAGGTCTGTCCCGCCGTCCGTCAGCGTCTGTTATTCATCCGTCAGCTCCTCCAGGCCGCCCCCTCGTTCCAGCTGAGTGCATGTGTGTGTGTGTGTGTGTGTGTGCGCGTGTGTGTATGTGTATGTGTGTGTGTGTGTGTGTGTGCGTGTGTGTGTATGTGTATGTGTGTGTGTGTGTGTGTGTGTGCGTGTGTCTGTGTGTATATGTATGTGTATGTGTATGTGTATGTGTATGTGTGTAAAGGTAGTGAATGAATGTACACAAACTTGTGCGTGTTTGTGGACTCGAGTTTGGGGAGAGCACATGCATGTGTGTGTGTGTGTGTGTATGTAAATGTGTATGTGCGTGTGTGTGTGTGTGTGTGTGCACGTGCGCATGCGTGCGGGCGTGGCGTGTGTGTGTGTGTGTGTGTGTGTGTGTGTGTGTGTGTGTGTGTGTGTGTGTGTGTGTGTGTGTGTGTGTAGGTGTGTGTGTGCGTGCGCTTCATGTGTTCGTGTTGTCGCAGTTAGCTCTTGATTGTCATTGCTGGAGAATTAAAGCTTGACTTGTCCAAAAGGCTTGGCAGCTAAATTCTCACCCTTCACTTCACAAAGTCTCTTCACAAAGACAGTTCTCCTTAAAAAAAAAAAAGCGTATAAACCTGTAAAAGCCTGGATTGAATGCACCTGAAAGAGAAGCAGAGAGAGAGAAGAACATAAATGATCACCTCCAGACCAGACAGTCTAATGAGAGGCGCGCAGCATGCTGTGAATAAACAAAACCCCAAACACAGAGAGGCCTCAGACGACCTAGCTGCCTTTGTGAATATGAATGAATATTGTAAAGGCACTAGGGATGAGTTAGAGTTTTCTAATTTTCAAATAGTCGTGCCTCGTGTCTCCACGTTCGATTGTCATGTCAGAGTCGAAAAAAATATATATATTTTTAATTTTATTTGTTATTATTTTTTTTTAAGTGAAGCAAACCATTCTTATTTAATACATTTTTTATATTTAGAGGCAGCCTAATTTTCATAGCTTAATTGATCTAAAAGATGCACATGCTACTGTTTCTGTTTGTTCAAATGTTCAAATATTCGGTTTTAAGAACAGCAAGGCTTATGCATACCGTACCTTATGTATATACTGTATACTTCATCAGAGCATAGATTATATATTAGAATAGATTTAGATTATTGGATTATTAGATTATATATTGTAACTATATTCATTGTAGGGCAAATATAACTGAGAGGGCATACATACCCTCATCTCGCACCTTGTTGCCCATATGCGCATGTCCAGGGTTAATTATATTGTTATATTGTTTACACTGCCTTTTTATTCCATTTTTATTTTACTTCTCCACTGAACTATAATTCTGTGACCTGTACCTGTATGTCTTCTACCACCTGTACCTCCCCTCCCCCCTCCACCATGCTGCTATGATGCCTGAATTTCCCCAAGGGGATCAATAAAGGAATATCTTATCTTATCTTATATCTGTTCGTGTGGACTGAGCAGCAACCTTGCAGTTGTAGGATGAATTTCATTTTGTTTTTCACTGCCCCTTGTACACCGATTTGAGGAGGGTTTTATTTGAGAAAGTTACATTGTAAATCCGGATTTGTTTTGGCAGTCAGAGAGTTGTGGTTGTGGTTTTTCGTGGAGGAGATTTTCAGTTTTACAGAATTTTTGGAGAAAGCATTAATGCATTTAAGACAAAACACATTACATCCTATATAATTTGATATGAATTCCTCTTGTTTCTTTGAAGTACATTGTTTACAGCTTGTTATTATGTTTTATTTTGGTTTATTTTTTGTGGCCATCTTGGTCTATATACTTATTGTTTATGTGTCTTGTAAGCCCATATGGGCTGGGCTAGGGATGTCCGATATTATCGGCCTACCGATATTATCGGCCGATATTGGCATAAAAATGTGATATCGGAAAATATCGGTAGCCTATCGGTTTAAAAAAAATCTTTTTTAATTTATATATATTTTTACATTCATTTAACTTTTATTTACCCAGGCAAGCAAGTAAGAACAAATTATTATTTTATTTATTGTCAAAGTATGCATAATGTTGTGTTAATTACATGACAAGAGATATGTCTAGGCTTGACTACTGCAACTCACTTTTCACCTGTCTCACCAAATCATCCACAGATAAAGTACAAATGGTCCAAAATGCTGCAGCCAGGCTACTCACAAGGTCAAAAAAATCATGTCACATCACTCCCATTTTGGTATCCCTGCACTGGCTCCCAGTACACTATAGAATTCACTTCAAAGTCCTCACTTTCACTTTCAGAGCACTTCACGGTCAGGCCCCTATCTACATCACGGAACTCATCCATCCCTACACCAACACCCGCTCACTCAGATCTGCCGATCAGCACCTCCTAGTGATCCCCAGGACCAGGCTAAAAACAAGGGGTGATCGAGCCTTCGAGGTGACAGCACCAAGGCTCTGGAACGCTCTCCCCCTGGACCTGCGAACTGCCCCCTCTGAGAACTCTTTTAAAAAACAACTAAAAACACATTTGTTCAGGCAGGCTTTTGATCATACATAGGCGCCTTTTCTTGTCCTCACTGTTCTATAGTTTTGTTTTAATTTGTGACTCATGATTTTATCCAAATTCTTTTATTCTTTTATTCTACTTTTTCTATCTGGTTTCACTGTTTTTAACTGCTGTTTGTTTGTTGTCATTTATTTCTGATTTTGTTTTATTATGTTTTTATATTAAGCTGTAGTGTAAAGCACCCTGTGCATTCGTGCTGTGAAGGGTGCTATATAAATAAAGGTCATTCATTCATTCATGTAATGTTAATTACCTGAAATTATTCCGTTTTTGGGGGGGGGGGGGGGGGGCCTGCATATATCGGTATCGGTTGATATCGGTATCGTAAATTAAGAGTTGGACAATATCAGTATATCGGTATCGGTAAAAAAGCCAATAACGAACATTCCTAGGCTGCGCATACATCTGTATGTAAGACACAAAAATCAAAAATATCAATCAATGTAGACATGATAGAAAGTAGGGGTGGGAATCAGGCCCCACGACACCACATCATCAACATACTAGAGTCACGACATTGTAATAGTGAGATGTATTGTATCGATCGATGTGTCCTCATTGTCTGCATTTTTGTACCTCATTGCCTGCGTTTTTACTTCATTGTACTTCGGTTGTTCTTTAGTTTGTATATTGTATATTTGTATAGTGTTGGGACTTTATTTCTCTTTTACTTACTTTTTACTTTACTGTATGAAGCACATTCCCAGGGGCTCATACAGAACCAAGCGTTACGTGACAAATACGTGATGAATAAAAGCAAACTTGAAACGTGAAACTATATTTTGCGATTTATTTCCTTTTTAACGACATAACGTTTTCAGTCTGTTCACCTCAGTCCAATCATTTATTAATAATGCAGCAATTTATAAATTGATACTTGGCATCACTGAATCAATATAATATCGGCAGACAGAATATTGCGATATATTGTTGTATGATTTTTTTCTCCCCCAACTCCTAATAGACAGGTTTCTCTGCAACAACATAATAATAACAGAGATGTAACCACGTGGGGGGGGGGGGGGGGTGCCAAGGTGGACATTAGACAGACAGGTGAGAGCACTTATTGTGCAGTAAATTACACAAATCCATTTGTGGTCTGGAGCAATGGAGAGGTTTGGTTAATTGGTCATGGCTTGCTGAGATAGTCTGAGATGAGTCATCATGAGTGTAGAGAAGAAGGGGAAGACTGTCCACACCATGTCCTTCTTGTAATGCTCCAGATTTTCCAAGATTATTTGATTTGATTTGATTTGATTTTATCTTTATTTATCTCGAACATTTTCAACCATAAAAACACACATTTGTAATAACAAAAAAAAACAAAAAAATAAATAAAAAAAAACGAAATAAAATAAAATATATCTTCCTAGACATGGAAGCAATAGTCAACATGGCTCAAGACAAATGGTTTTGTTCGAGAAGGGACAGAAAGAAGCAAAGCTTATCTGGTCCTGCCCCTTCCTTACAATATCATATTAACATGTAATAAATTATCTATCAATATCAAAAAATAATATACCTATTCACTACAGCAAAAGATAAATAAATAATAAAAAATAATACTAGTTCACGTTATTTTCAAGCTCCTCTAACTTATTATTATTATTATTAATTTGTCCAGTATGTTCAATTGCTCATACTGATCCGTCGGCCGTGACCATCAAGAAAGTCGCCTCCTGGTTGGATTTTATTTCTCTACCTGCGAACATTTATGTTTTTTTCAGATATGATTTTGTCCAGAGTCCCTCATTAAGTTCCTAGCAGTGTTGTAGTCGAGTCACTAAATCTAGAGACGAGTCGAGTCTCCATTACCCTAGTCCAAGTCCGAGTCCGAGTCCGAGTCACCAAAGAAGAGCCCGAGTCGAGTCCGAGTCCGAGTCACCAAAGAAGAGCCCGAGTCGAGTCCCCATTACCCTAGTCCGAGTCCGAGTCCGAGTCCGAGTCCGAGTCATCAAGGTTGAGTCTGAACTGACATACAAATAAAAAAGGTCTACATTAAACATAAATGACACAGCGGTCACCGTTTCGAAGGGAGTTTATTTACTTTGTGACACAATAGCCAAACAAATGCACTAGTCATCAATATCTGATGCCAAATGATTAGGGCCTATTACAAAGAAAAATCAAATAACTGTATTTATCAATTAACAAGTCCAAGTCCTTCTGTTCTTTGTTTTGCTTATTATCAGCGTCTTTGGGTTATTGAAAAGCGCAAATTATATATTATTATTATTATCCGTGACACACGGTTAGGGCTGGGCGATATGAAAAACAAAACTAAAACACCTTTAACTACTTTACCTGCAGCTGCAGGCGGGTCAGACTCTACTTTACCTGCAGCTGCAGGCGGGTCAGACTCTACTTTACCTGCAGCTGCAGGCGGGTCAGACTCTACTTTACCTGCAGCTGCAGGCGGGTCAGACTCTACTTTACCTGCAGCTACAGGCGGGTCAGACTCTACTTTACCTGCAGCTACAGGCGGGTCAGACTCTACTTTACCTGCAGCTGCAGGCGGGTCAGACTCTACTTTACCTGCAGCTGCAGGCGGGTCAGACTCTACTTTACCTGCAGCTGCAGGCGGGTCAGACTCTACTTTAACTACTTTACCTGCAGCTGCAGGCGGGTCAGACTCTACTTTACCTGCAGCTACAGGCGGGTCAGACTCTACTTTACCTGCAGCTGCAGGCGGGTCAGACTCTACTTTACCTGCAGCTGCAGGCGGGTCAGACTCTACTTTAACTACTTTACCTGCAGCTGCAGGCGGGTCAGACTCTACTTTAACTACTTTACCTGCAGCTGCAGGCGGGTCAGACTCTACTTTACCTGCAGCTACAGGCGGGTGACGCTGAAGCTGTCGTCGCCGGCGGGCTCCAGCAGTTGGCACAGCACCCCCCCTCCTCCCCGGGCCGCCTGGGGAGCGTAGCGGTGGTGACCCATCCCCGGGTAGGAATGGTGCGGCATGGCGTAGCTGCCCGGGTCCTCCAGGTGGGGCGATGAGGAGTCCATCATGGGGGACTTGGGGTACATGGGGGAGTGCGGCGGCAGGGGCGGGGGGCCCTGGCGGTGGGGGTGGAGCTGGGGCATGTTGTTGTTGTCCCGCTTGTGGAGGAGGGGGGGCGCGGCGGAGGAGGGAGGGGAGCGCTCCTCGTACACCAGGGCCTGGGCGTGGAGGCCCGTGTGGGGGTGGGGGAGGAGGTGGGGGTTGTTGTTGGCGTTGCCATGGTGCGCGTGGGGCTGATTGATGGCGTGGGAGGAGTGGGGGCTGCCGTGCAGGTGGGGGCCGGGGTGCTGCTGCTGCTGGGAGGCGGGGGGGCTGAGGCTGGGGTGGGGGGGCTGCTGCGTGCTGTGATGGTGCGTGTTGTGGGCCGCGTGGGGGTTCAGGTTGACGTGCTGCGCGTGCGGGTTAGGGTTAGGGTTAGGGCTCGTGTGCGGGTTGTTGCCGTGCGGATTGTTGTTGTTGTTGTTGTTGGCGGGGGGCGTGTTCAAGTGCGCGTTGTGCTGCGGGGGGTGGGGGTGGGGGCTGGGGCTGTGCGACGCCCCTCCGTACCAGTAGGGGGAGCTACAGTAGCTGGGAGAAGAGTCGTACTGCTGGGGGTACTGGGAGTCTTTAGCTGGCGGGGGGCGGAGGGGGGGGCTCAGCGCCGTGCCCCCGCCGCCGCAGTGGGGGGGTGGTATCCGCGGCGACGCCGGGCAGGAGGGGGAGAAGGTCCGCGACGGGACGGGGTGGTAGGTCTGCGGGGGAGGGGGGGCGGGCTTGGGGTTGGGCGGGGGGTACGGCGGCGACATGGAGCAGGACGACTCCCCCGGGTGGTAGAGGGCGGGGTAGCGCTCCTCAGAGGACGGCGTGGAGGGGGGGTGGGCAGAGTAGGGCGAGGGGTACTCACAGGGGTCCTGGCCGTAGCCGGCGGGGGCCGCGGGGGGGGCGCTGGTGGACATGGGGGAGAGGCTGCTGCTGTCCCCGCTGTAGTAGTCCAGGCCCTCCTGGAACAGCGCAGCAGGGCCCCCCCCCCCGGCACCCGCGCCCCCGGCTCCCGAAGCGGCTTTGTTGCTCTTGGCCCTGCTCCTCTGACACGGGGACAGACCCCCGCCCCCCCGGCCTCCTCCTCCTCCTCCTCCTCCTCCTCCTCGAGAACCCCTGGGCCGCCCCCCCGCTCCGCCTCGCTGCTTCGGGCCCGGGGCGGGGGTCGGAGGAGGGGGGCTGGAGGGGGAGTCCGGGGGGGCCGGAGCGGACCCCCCCTCTTTCTCGGACTGCGGCTCCGCTCGTTTCCTCCGGCCGCGGCCCTGCTTGCCGCTGGCGGCCCCCTGGAAGAGCACCGTCTGGCTCCAGTTGTAGGAGGGCCCCGCCGCGCTCTCGTGCCAGTCCATCATCAGCTTCTCCAGGCTGGACAGGCTGGAGGGCCCGCCGCCCTCGCCGCCGCCCACAGGAGCCGCCTCCTTCTGCTTGTAGGTCCCGCCCCCCGAGGAGGAGGCGGGGCCACTGCCGGTCGCCGCGGAGCCCAGGTGAGACGAGTCGGAGGAGGATTCCGATAGGCTCTCGGGGAAGGGCTGCCGCTTGGCCTTCTGGGGGGTGTAGTTGGAGATGTCCAGGATGTCCTTGGACTCCATGGAGCCGTACTCGCTGTAGCCGGGGTACTGGGACCCGAAGCCGTCGGCCCCCCAGCCTCCGTAGCCCTGCCTGGGAACACAAGCACAGCAAACAACACAAATCAAATCCAAATCAAATCAAATGTGTTTGTAAGGCCCGACAACACACGCTAATGTCCCCACAGGTCTTCTTTAAACAAGTCAAGGAGAAACATCACAATAAATCAAGAACAAAACAAAAAAACACCATGAAGTCCAAAATAAAATGTAAAATGAATAAATGAATGCACCACTCCCAGACATACCCCACGCGAAGGTAAGGAGAAACTCACTAAAAACCTAACAATAGGGGAAAAAGCACCACAGGCAATATGGAGGGGAGAAACCTTAGATGTCGGTGATGGTAGTGTTGCTATAAAACAGGCGAAACAGTTGGTAAGCATGTACATAATACGTGTAATGAAACACAAATAAGTACATGCAATAGCAACTGGGGCACATAAGAACATTTCGAAAGATTGAAAATAGAATAGAGCTGATGACGGATCCATTTGAGGTACGAGAGGATCTTCAGGTCATTTTCACGTTTGGCACGTCGAGTTCGTGAAACGTTATTGACCGCCGGTAGCGATGCCACCACGCTTGCGTTCGTTTTGCAAACCGTGTCCCAAAAATTCATACTCCTAACACCGGTGGGGGAAAGTAACTAAGTATTTTTACTCAAGTACTGTACTTAAGTACAATTTCGAGCTACTTGTACTTTACGTGAGTGTTTTCATTTTAGGGAACTTTATACTTTTACTCCACTACATTTCAAAGGAAATATTGTAGTTTTTACTCCACTACATTTATCTTAACCCAACTAGTTACTTTGAAGAAAAAGATTTAGCATAGAAAACATGGCAAAATCGTATGCAGATTATATACTTTCACATTTTAAGCCTGTCAACTTCAAGAGGACGTAATCAGAGCAGCATAACTGGACCACATACCACTTTAACATAACCTTTAATCAGAGCAGCATAACTGGACCACATACCACTTTAACATGACCTTTAATCAGAGCAGCATAACTGGACCACATACCACTTTAACATGACCTTTAATCAGAGCAGCATAACTGGACCACATACCACTTTAACATAACATTTAATCAGAGCAGCATAACTGGACCACATACCACTTTAACATAACCTTTAATCAGAGCAGCATAACTGGACCACATACCACTTTAACATAACCTTTAATCAGAGCAGCATAACTGGACCACATACCACTTTAACATAACCTTTAATCAGAGCAGCATAACTGGACCACATACCACTTTAACATAACCTTTAATCAGAGCAGCATAACTGGACCACATACCACTTTAACATAACCTTTAATCAGAGCAGTATAACTGGACCACATACCACTTTAACATTCTACTTTCACTTAAGTAAAGGAACTGTGTACTTCTTCCACCACAACACAACACTGTACAAGCGAAGGCAGATTATATGATCTATTTGATATGTTCTGCATCGTAAATTCGGACTATTTACAGTAGTAGTCTATTTGCCATCCCACATAGAGCCCCATTGTGAACCCGGAAATTTCGGAACCACCAAAGTTTTATGATGGATATGGATAGTACGGATCCCCAGCACTCAGAAACTGCCGGATGCTAAATTGTAAATGTTGGGCACCTTTTTGTATTTGCATAATTAGCACTTATGATACTTAAGAGAAGAAAAAAGTTTCAAAATTGCAATATTTACTGGAATTTACTAAATTTTGGTGCAATTTTTTATGAATTTTCTGTTTATAAATGTTTCAGAAGATGCAGAATTTATAGATAATTTTCATGGAATGTTCAGTTGTAAACAGAATGATAATAATAATAATAACTTTAATTTGTAGAGCGCCTAATAGACCACTACACTTCTGCGTTACATTGAAATCGGGAGGAGATTGCGGGGGGAGCAAATGAATGAATGTGGATGAGAGCCGTGATGTAAGTGGTTGCATTCCTAATCGATCAGAACTAAATCGGCAGAGAAAAAGCCCATTTTAAGCACCTATTCCCCATGCACATGCGCAGATTGCCCACGGATTGTGACGCCACGCACACCCGCCCTGGACTGTTCCATCAGAGGGGCGAGCTTCGGTGGCCAGTGTCCTTTCAGCCGAACAGGATAATGAAACAATGATCCCACTAAATGGCCAGACGCGTCTTATGGCGACATCTACAATTACCTCATTGAGTCTCCAGGTAGACTAATGTTTATATTTAAGTGCAGTGGTCTGTAGCCACTCACACTACCACCGAAGCTCCCCCCTCTGATGGAACAGTCCAGGGCGGGTGTGCGTGGCGTCACAATCCGTGGGCAATCTGCGCATGTGCATGGGGAATAGGTGCTTAAAAATTGGCTTTTTCTCTGCCGATTTAGTTCTGATCGATTAGGAATGGGTCGCGCCGTTTTCAGGAGATTCAGGCGCATACAAGTCTATTCGATCATGTCTCCAGCACCCCCACAGCCGTAGCTGAAATCACTTACATCACGGCTGTCATCCACATTCATTAATTTGCTCCCCCCGCTATCTCCTCCCCGATTTCAGAATCCCGGAAGACTATTGTTGATGAGTTGTTATGAAGAGCTGGCTACAATCCAGGAACAAAGAGATACAATGGTAAACCACTATCCATATCTTCCTCATTCCTGGTTGTGTCTGTGTGAAATCTCTCCCCAAACAGTTTAAAATGTTCTCAAGGTCATGTCCTACAAAGTATCCTCATACAGTCTGCCCCATTGTTCTGACCAGGATTATTACATTCCTTTTGGCCTCCTTGCTGACGTGGACGAGAAACCCATCTATAGGCCTAGTTATCAAATTCTTGGTTTGCAATGGTTTTGCACCCCAGTTTTCATCTACAACTCCTGTTTCCTCATTGTCTCACTGCTTGGTCCCTAACAAGGAGAAATGGGCATTCTAAACACTCTGTGCAAGGCCTCTATTAGGCGGTAAATTGTTCTTTGTTTTCACAATGTGTGCCCTCTATCGTATCGAGATACATATTCCATGTGTATGGAATAACACCCACCTTTAACATTCACTTTAAACACTTTTTAACACTACACCATATTGTATCTATTTATTAGTAAAATATTTGCACTACCTCTCTAACTCATCTTTGCATTTGTTTGCATTGTGTACTTGTACTAGTTTGTATATTTTGTATAGTGTTTGGTTTTATTTTTTTTACTTTTTTACTGTCTGAAGCACAATCTCAGGGGGCTCATACAGAACCAAGCATTTCACTGTAATGTACATGTACCTTATATGTGACAAATAAGCTGGTCAGGAAGGCCAGTAACATGGTGGGAGTGGAGCTAGATTCTTCCTCTGTCAGAGAGGAAGAGCCTTGCTAAGCTCCACACCATCACGGACAACCCCTCCCATACGCTATACACAGACTTGGCTGATAGAAGGAGCATGTTCAGTGTTACTCCCTAGATGCAACACTGAACGGCACAAGAAGTCCTTAATTCCAACAACCATCAGAGTATACAACGCATCACTGTGCCTCACTGCCTCACCACAGAGTGACAGTACAAACTCTGGTAATCTTCCTGGACTTTTGACTTCTTATTTTTTACATATACACTTAAACATTTTTATTAAAGAAATTCTACATTTATTACTGTACATTTTACTGTATATTTTTGGCTGTATATTTTAGAATGTATATATTTTAGAATGTATATCCCGGACTGTATTCTTATTGTTATTTGTGATTTTTGACTACCTAAACTTTACGCAACATAGGGGAGGAGCAAACATAGCTTGCATAGCAGCCTTCTAAACTCTAATTTGAAAATTACCTTGAAGAAAATGTTTTATGCCAGTGAAGTTTTGTCACAGATATTTGACGGTGAAAGTGACATAGGAGAGAATGTGTCTGAGACCCTGATTATGAGGTGTCCTCCTCTGATGATAATGAGACCCTTAGTGCAGATGCTCCTGTTGTCTCTCAACCACAAGCAGACACGTTACTTTCCAAAAACGGAAAGTTATCATGGGCCCACTCCCCACTTGAACAACATAATATATATTATGTATGTATAATTGGGTGGGTGGGGGGGAGTAGGGGTAATGTTTTATTTAAATGATTATTTAGGTAATCAACAAAGTAACATGAAGCACCTGAAACATACATTTGGGTAACACTTTTGATTATGATAATTTTCTGGAGGTTTAAACAGCTGGGGTCAAAATGTCCCCAAGGATAAAGAGTGTAAAGTCAATTTGAGGATAACAGGAGGGTTAACAAAACCATTTCAAAAATGTTAGCCCTGCTAGATAGAGATAGCAAATAACTCTAAGGATGGCAATAATAATAATAAACGTTATTTGTACAAATTCCATACAAGAATTGCAGCCCAAAGTGCTTCACAGCAGAAAATACACTATACATCAAATGAGCATAAAATAGACAGAATAAACGCAATGCAGAAAATAAAAATACAATATGATAGAAGTAGATGATCGTAGTGTTCTTGGGGGCATGTAGTTGACAAGAAAATTGCCAATATAGCTTGGTCTGGTTCCATTTAGGGCTTTGTACATAAGGAGGAGGACCTTCAAATCAATTCTAAATGTTACCGGAAGCCAGTGTAATAGCCTAGCTGAGAGTTGAATAAGCTGAAGTATTTTCTTCAGTCGGCTTGGAATAAAGGCATGGATCCGTTTTTCAGCATCCTTTTGATTTATAAATGGTTGTACTTTAGCTTTGTTTCTAAGGTGGAAGAATTATGTTTTGTCACCTTGTTAATGTGGGACTTAAAGCTTACAGTAGACCTATGATAACCAAGACTATAAGCAAGGAGTAAGTTTCCCCATAATATTATTCAGCAGAATTTCTCTTGAAATAGAAATTTGGTAAATTCCAGTAAATATTGCAATTCCGAAACTCTTGAGTATCATAAATGGATTCAGCATCCCGAATAACCCCCAAAACCACTCCAACATTGTTGAAATTGATCAAGTAGTTTCCGAGATTTGTCCATTTAGGTGATTATGCAAATGTAGCTAATTATGCAAATAAAAAAGTTGCCCAACATGTACAACTTAGCATCCGGCAGTTTCTAAGTGCTGGTGACCCATACTATCCATATCTATCATAAAAGTTTGGTGGTTCCAAAATTTCCGGGTTCATTGTGTTGGCAAATAGACTATAGTGAAAGTCAGCACTGAGGGGAAAAATAGGCCTCAACACGGGAGGTGAGTCTGGCTTCCTGTGGAGTGAGTCTGGCTTCATGTGGAGTGAGTCTGGCTTCCTGTGTGGAGTGAGTCTGGCTTCCTGTACTGTGGAGTGAGTCTGGCTTCCTGTGTGGAGTGAGTCTGGCTTCCTGTGGAGTGACTGGCTTCCTGTGGAGTAAGTCTGGCTTCCTGTGTGGAGTGAGTCTGGCTTCCTGTGTGGAGCGAGTCTGGCTTCCTGTGGAGTGAGTCTGACTTCCTGTGTGGAGTGATCTGGCTTCCTGTGGAGTGAGTCTGGCTTCCTGTGTGGAGTGAGTCTGGCTTCCTGTGGAGTGAGTCTGGCTTCCTGTGTGGAGTGAGTCTGGCTTCCTGTGTGGAGTGAGTCTGGCTTCCTGTGTGGAGTGAGTATGGCTGCCTGTGGAGTGACTGGCTTCCTGTGGAGTTAGTCTGACTTCCTGTGTGGAGTGAGTCTGGCTTCCTGTGTGGAGTGAGTCTGGCTTCCTGTGGAGTGAGTCTGGCCTCCTGTGTGGAGTGAGTCTGGCTTCCTGTGTGGAGTGAGTCTGGCTTCCTGTGGAGTGAGTCTGGCTTCCTGTGGAGTGAGTCTGGCTTCCAGTGGAGTGAGTCTGGCTTCCTGTGGAGTGAGTCTGGCTTCCTGTGTGGAGTGAGTCTGGCTTCCTGTGTGGAGTGAGTCTGGCTTCCTGTGTGGAGTGAGTCTGGCTGCCTGTGGAGTGACTGGCTTCCTGTGGAGTTAGTCTGACTTCCTGTGTGGAGTGAGTCTGGCTTCCTGTGTGGAGTGAGTCTGGCTTCCTGTGGAGTGAGTCTGGCCTCCTGTGTGGAGTGAGTCTGGCTTCCTGTGTGGAGTGAGTCTGGCTTCCTGTGGAGTGAGTCTGGCTTCCTGTGGAGTGAGTCTGGCTTCCAGTGGAGTGAGTCTGGCTTCCTGTGGAGTGAGTCTGGCTTCCTGTGTGGAGTGAGTCTGGCTTCCTGTGTGGAGTGAGTCTGGCTTCCTGTGTGGAGTGAGTCTGGCTTCCTGTGTGGAGTGAGTCTGGCTTCCTGTGTGGAGTGAGTCTGGCTTCCTGTGGAGTGCGTCTGGCTTCCTGTGTGGAGTGAGTCTGGCTTCCTGTGTGGAGTGAGTCTGACTTCCTGTGTGGAGTGAGTCTGGCTTCCTGTGTGGAGTGCTCTCTGTGAGTTCGGCTCCAGGGCAGCCTGCTATAACTAATAATAATAATAATAATAATAATAATAATAATAATAATAATAATAATAATAATAATAATAATAATAATAATAATAATAATAATAATAATAATAATAATAATAATAATAATAATAATAATAATAATAATAATAATAATAATAATAATATATTTGATTTGTAGGGCGCTTTATAATTGTGGAGCAAATCCAAGCGGTGCATGGGTAAGGCTAAGAGAATTATCAAGAACTCCAGCCACCCAAACAACTGCCTCTTTGAACTGCTGCGGTCAGGCAAGCGATACCGGAGTCTCATGGCAAGCACAGAAAGACTCAGAAGAAGCTTCTATCCCCAGGCCATCAGGATGCTCAACGAACAATAACACTATGTAACAACCATCAAATGCACTCACAGCACACACATCCACACACACACACTCACTTTAAACAAACAAAACACTGCAGCACCCACTCTCCACACTTTAGAACACCTAAACACAATTTATATTTATTGGTAAAGGATTTGCACTACAACCCATACCTCAGTACACCTTACTGTAAATTGTACCTAAATTGTACCTCATCCCATTCTGCTTTGCACTATATAGTATATTGTATATTAGTATATTGCATAGTATATTGTATATTGTATGGTAACTCAGTTACTTCTATTCTGCATCGAACATTGTACATATGTATATACTGAACACTGTGTCTACGTACGTGACTTCTATTTTTTACTTCTATTTTTACATGCTATACTATTTTATTTCATACTTATCTTTTGTCTAGCACAGTCTCTGGAGCGTAACAGAAAGAAGCATTTTGTATAAAAGTATTCTGTACTTCTGTATGACAACTATTAAAGAAACTTGAAACTTGAGTGTAAAATAACATAAAAGCTAGCAAGAGAGTAAAAAAAATAAGAATATAAAATAAGCAAGACTAAACTAGTAAGGAGTAAAAGAATACAAAAACTAGTAAAAGAGTAAAAAAAAATTAAAATAAGAAGGGCTAAAACTGGTAAAAGAACATAAAATGTGTGGAGCTAAAACTAGATAAAAATCAACAAAAGGCTCTATTAAAAAGATGGATTTTGAGGCCCTTTTTTAAAAGCATCCGTGGTGCTCTCAGGTGGTCAGGGAGAGTGTTCCACAGTCTGTGGTGCTCTCAGGTGGTCAGGGAGAGTGTTCCACAGTCTGTGGTGCTCTCAGGTGGTCAGGGAGAGCGTTCTACAGTCTGTGGTGCTCTCAGGTGGTCAGGGAGAGTGTCCCACAGTCTGTGGTGCTCTCAGGTGGTCAGGGAGAGCGTTCCACAGTCTGTGGTGCTCTCAGGTGGTCAGGGAGAGTGTTCTACAGTCTGTGGTGCTCTCAGGTGGTCAGGGAGAGCGTTCTACAGTCTGTGGTGCTCTCAGGTGGTCAGGGAGAGCGTTCTACAGTCTGTGGTGCTCTCAGGTGGTCAGGGAGAGCGTTCTACAGTCTGTGGTGCTCTCAGGTGGTCAGGGAGAGCGTTCCACAGTCTGTGGTGCTCTCAGGTGGTCAGGGAGAGTGTTCTACAGTCTGTGGTGCTCTCAGGTGGTCAGGGAGAGCGTTCTACAGTCTGTGGTGCTCTCAGGTGGTCAGGGAGAGTGTTCTACAGTCTGTGGTGCTCTCAGGTGGTCAGGGAGAGTGTTCCACAGTCTGTGGTGCTCTCAGGTGGTCAGGGAGAGTGTTCTACAGTCTGTGGTGCTCTCAGGTGGTCAGGGAGAGTGTTCCACAGTCTGTGGTGCTCTCAGGTGGTCAGGGAGAGTGTTCCACAGTCTGTGGTGCTCTCAGGTGGTCAGGGAGAGTGTTCCACAGTCTGTGGTGCTCTCAGGTGGTCAGGGAGAGCGTTCCACAGTCTGTGGTGCTCTCAGGTGGTCAGGGAGAGTGTTCTACAGTCTGTGGTGCTCTCAGGTGGTCAGGGAGAGCGTTCCACAGTCTGTGGTGCTCTCAGGCGGTCAGGGAGAGCGTTCCACAGTCTGTGGTGCTCTCAGGTGGTCAGGGAGAGTGTTCTACAGTCTGTGGTGCTCTCAGGTGGTCAGGGAGAGCGTTCCACAGTCTGTGGTGCTCTCAGGTGGTCAGGGAGAGCGTTCCACAGTCTGTGGTGCTCTCAGGTGGTCAGGGAGAGCGTTCTACAGACTGGGAGTGGAGGAGCAGAAAGCCCGAACTGGCTAATGTTGGATGTTGACTCTCCGTGAACCTGTGGAGGTCTTAGGGCTTCAGTAGTAATTCATTATCATGGAATACTCGAAGCGTCCTTCTTCTCACACAAAGGTTTCAACGCAGTGGGTGATTGAGGGCCGTGGGGTAGACAGGTTTTCTGAAAGTTCCTATGATGTAGATTTTCAAGATTTTTCACGATTTTTCAAGGATTTCCTCAGAATTCCAATTCTAATGGAACCCTGTAGCGTTCAATGACATCATCGCTATATTATTACATCATCAGCTCTCCAAATCCCAACCGCACTGGGGTGATGATCGCACACGTCAAAGTGTTTCATCACAGTTGACCCGCACCCATGCGTTTGCTGATAGGACCGTGTGTTGAGCTCTTCTCGTTGGTTTGATCTGCTCTGGTAACGAGGAACGTATTTCATCATCGATTGATTCATTCGACCTGCTAATCCCAGTCTTCCAGCACGTCTAGAGGGTGCTTTGTATTACCCTGTCAACGCTAACTCAGGACTCGGAATGTTTTGATGTGAACAGTGATGGCTTTGTTTACACGATCCCTGCCGACGTCTCGTCACTACTAAAGATAAAAAAGCAGATATAGAGGCGGGCGAGAACGGCCACGTCTTTATTTATTATTTTATTGCCGTAACGAGATAGCAACTTATTATTTCGTTATCTCGATATAACAAAGTCCGTTAAAGTCCGTTTTCTCGCGATAACGACTTATTATTTCGTTATCTCGATATAACAAAGTCCGTTTTCTCGTGATAACGGATTAATTTATTTCAGTAAGTTGTTCAGCACAGCAACAGATGGCCAGTGGCAGTTCTTGAAGGCTGAGATCAGGACGGAGTGATCCCATGAACCAGCTCGCAATCAACCACGAGTTCTGCACGCGGTTCTGGATAATTATCTGTTAATATCGAGATAATGAAATGAATTAATCCTTTATCACAGGAAAACGATCTTTGTTATATCGAGCTAATGAAATAAATTAATCCGTTATCACGAGAAAACGGACTTTGTTATATCGATAACGAAATAATAAGTCGTTATCACAAGAAAACGGCAATAAGATAATAAATAAAGACGTGGCTACTAATGGTGGTGAAGTTACCGTTTTCAAAAATGTATAATAATATATTTATAATAACTCAGAAAATGCATTACCCTGGATAAGATTAGCTAACAGCTGGAACATACAGATGATAGCTGGAACATTTCTATGGTAACGTTAATGTTATAAGCAGTTATAAACAGTTATAAGCAGCTATAAGGGTGCCTGTAAAAGCTGTTTACCTATAACCCCACTGGTTGGAGGAGTAGTTCCTGTAACCCTCTGGGGGGGGGGACGAGCCGAAGGGGCTGTTCTTAGCCATGGACATGTACCCTCCTCCCGGTGAAGTGGGTCCCGTTGACTCCCCCCTCCCCGTGGAGGAATGGACCCCTCCGGGGTATCCACTGTAGCCCCGCTTGACCGCCGCCTGGTAGCCGGAATAGCCCATCTGACCCTGGCCGACGGGGGTGGCCTTGCCGTATGAAAAGCTGCAGTCCGAGGACCTCTGTGGCCCCGCGGCCCCTGCCGCTGCGGGGGAGGGGGAGGAGGGGTAGCCGGACTGGTAGTGGCCGTAGGAGGAAGGGTGGGGGGAGCTGGGGGAGCGGGAGAGAGACAGGGACGGAGGCGTGGCCTTGTGGTAGGTGGAGGTGGTGGGGGAGGTCTGGGCCAGGCCGCTGTAGCTGTAGGGAGGCCGGCTGGAGGAGCACTGCGACAGGGAGGGCCCCTCCGCCACGCCACCCCCCACTCCCTTGGGGCTGCGCTTGGAGGAGAAGGCGGGGGACCAGCCGGGGCCGGGGGCCGGGCTGGAGGGCTCGTAGCCGGGGGTGGACGGGGCCTTGCGGGGGTCGGCCCGGGACGAGGAGATGTCCAATAGATCCGAGGAGTCGTCCGAGTCCAGGAGCGACCGGAAGTATCCGGCGAACAGGCCCTGTGAGTCCTCGCCGGTCGGCCCCCCCGCTCCCCTGCACCCCCCCGGGCTGCCGTACCCCCCGCCTCGCCCCGCGTCACAGGAGGGAAAGCCCCCCCTCGGCGATCCACAGGCCTGGTACCCACCCGGGCCCTTCTCCCTGCCCGTGCACTCGTCCCCCCAGCCGCCGGCCCCGTTGGCCCAGTCCTGCCCCGCGTTGGACGCCTCCCCCTTAAGCGCTCCGTTCTTCCTCGGACGCCTCTTCTTGACCGGCTTCTCCCCCCCCACCTCGCTCCCCACCACCCCGCCCCCCCGGCCGCACCCGCCCTTCCCCCGTTTCCTGTTCGACCCGGGCTCGGACGGGGGGCTCAGCTTCCTCTTCTTCCCGATGGACTCGAAGAAGTCGCTGAACGTGCTCTTGCCGCCCTCGCCGCACCCCCCTGCGCCGCCGCCGCCCGCCGCCCCGCCTCCCCTCCCCCCCACGCTGCCCCCCCGGCCGCCCCCCCGGCGCCGGAAGCCGGTGAGGCGGTGCAGCAGGGTGGAGAGCCCGGGGTTCTCCGACGGCGTGTGGAAGCTCTCGGGCTCGCTGGGCGTCCAGCAGCGGGGCGGCGAGCAGCGGCCCGTGGTCGGGGGTTGCCGGTTCAAAAACGCCAGCTTGGACAAGACGTCCCCGTACTCCGTCTTCACGTCGTTGGTGTCGTTGACGTAGGACGGGTGGGGCGACGGCAGCTTGGCCCGGCGCCGCCTCCGGGGCTTCTTGGGTTGCTCGCCGCCGCCGCCGGCCCCCCCGGCGTTCAGTGGTTCCCCCGGTAACGCCCCCGGCAGCGCCTGCTTGGGCGGGCGGCCGCGCCGGCGCTTGAGGATGACGGGCAGCTCGCCGGGCGGGAACATCACCATGACGCTCTTGCCGTTGTTCTTCATGCGGAGCAGCGCCGTGGGCTCGCGGGCCTCGCACCCCTCGCCCCCCTCCTTCTCCGGCCCCGCCGGCGTCTCCAGGTTGGAGATCTTGTAGCTCTTCTGCCGCCGGCTGAGGTTCACCGGGATGCGAGCCACCTTCACCACGATCTTCCTCACCTGGGGGGGGGGGGGGGGGGGGGGGTAAACAGGGGATTGAGCTTGACAGGGCAGTGGGGGAAAGTAACTAAGGGCTGGATCCACAAAGAAGGGATTTCACGGTGCTAATTGCAGCCTTACTTACAATTCATGATGAATTGAAAATGGGGGACCCTGATGTAAACAAGAGGAAAGTCTCTCTCTGGTCTGCATCCCCTTAAACACATTGTGTGTATTGAGCCGTACTGTACTGTACCCGTTCTGCAATCTGCTGTGGTGATTGATTTATTGAAAATTGTATTAACAGATTGCACAAAGGGTGCAATTAGCACCGTGCAATCCATTCTTTGTGGATCCCGCCCTAAGTATTTGTAGTACATGTTCGAGCTATTTATGTGAGTATTTTCATTTTTAGGGAACTTTATTACTTTTACTCCACTACATTTCAAGGGGAATATTGTACCTCTACACTCACTGCACACACGTCCACATGCACACACTCACCTTAACACTCACTTTAGACACTTTAAACACTTTAACACTGCACCATATTTGATCTGTTAAAGAGATTTGCACTACATCCATACCACATCTTTGCATTTAGCATTTTTTTTCTTCATTGTCTGCATTTTTACTTCATTGTATTGCACTTAGGTTGTACTTTAGTTAGGGTTGCCACCCGTCCCTTAAAATACGGAATCGTCCCGCAATTGGAAACTAAAAGACGCGTTCCGTATTGAACTGATACGGGACGCCCTTTGTCCCGTATTTTAAGGTTGCCAGTTTAGTGAGAGAAATGAGCCAGCCGACCTACAAAAACAAGCAAAAGTGTGGCCAAAAGTTGTGGAAAATAAACAGACATGGCAGCTCACCGACCAATGAGAATTAGCGCTTTCACGTTGCTAAGAAGAGTTCTGTGCCGTTGTGCCAATCAGAGAGTCTGCGCTGCGTGATTTCTTTTCGAAGACGCTTTGGAATGATTGTCTACAGCAGACACTGTGACTCCACCGCGTCCTAAAAAGACAAAACGCCTCCAGAAGTACAGACCTGAGTGGGGCGAGGCAAACCTCTGGCGTGATAGTCAGTGGAGATGTTTACAAAGCAAACTGCAAAGTATGTAGGTAGGCGTGTGTTTTCTGTGGCGCATGGTGGACTGACTGACATCAGACAGCATGCATCAGGAGAACAACATGCCCGAAATATAAGAACGCAAAGGACACAAGCACAGGTTTCACAGTTATTCATGACTGGAAGAATGATTTGGTATGGGATATTACATCTTATTTATCTGGTTGTGTTTTTAACTAGATGTCAGTATTTCTATTTACCTTCCCTGGCAGCCCATATGGCCTAAATATGATATCACGATATTTTCTGACCTTTCGGCGATACACGATACGCATCACGATGTTTTTCTTTTTTTCCCCAAACAATTCATTATGAGGCTTACCAAGACAGTATTTGAGTTTGCAAGCTAACATTAAAGACAAAATAAAATACCCATGCATTTAGCATTTTTATATTATATATTAGATTTAGATTATTGGATTATTAGATTATATATTGCATATATTTAGCAATGAGATATTATATGATTTAGATATGAAATATGATGAATTGAAAATGGGGGACCCTGATGTAAACAAGACGAAAGTCTTTCTCTGGTCTGCATCCTCCAGTCCACTGTTGACTGTTGTTGTATTGAGCTGTACTGTATTGTACCCATGCTGCAATCTGTTAATAACGTTCTCATTCATTCAGTCGGCAAACAGAATCATTTTGATTGACAGTCGCGTCTGCCAATTACGTCACATCGCTTGCACCCGCCCTGCTGTTCTTAGCACCAATCGGCAAGCGCGTATTAATTTTTTACTTCCGCCATTGGAGAGCTCAATGACAATAACAATGGCAGCTCGCCGCGGCCGACGTTTAGCTTTTAGCTCCGCAGAAGGACTAAACGACTGGAGGCATAATGATTTTACTGCAACGGATGTTATAATAAAAGCCTTTCCATACATCTGTCTGATTGAAAACTTTATTAACAGACCGCAGAATGGGCACAACTGAGTCAGCACGGGCTGAGATATGAACGACTAACGCTTGCTATATCTAGGTCGACCTCGGTCGTTGCTATGTAAATACGCTGATGTTATTGAAAGTGTAACTATATAACGTTAATGCCACAAAACGAATGCCTTTGTTATCATAAGTAGTAACTTTTGATGCAGTAGTGTGTGTGTGGGGCGGCGCTGTTCAAAAGTGTCAACGTGTGGACCAGATTGACGCAACACAAGCCTCTTGGTCAAAACATCACGATATCCACGATACGTTTAAAAAGTGTATCGTTAATGAACTGTACCCGATATTTATATAATATCGTCATATCGCCCAGCCCTAGCCCAGAGCCTATACTCTTCTTTGCACTTTATTTTGTATTAATCTTTTAATTTGGGTCACACGTGTTTCATTGTATTATTGTCCTCTTTCAGTAAAAGTGTTCCCAGGCTTCGTTTTTACAGCACTTTATATGCATACAGTATTATGCTCAAGTTGAGGCTATAGTTCAGCCAATTTATTTAAACAATGTTAAATGCAAATAAAGCACTTTAAACTTTAAGTATGACTAAATGCTTTCTTGACAATATATAGTAACTGTTCCAAAATGCATAGATTTCTATGTATTTTAGGGGTTTTGGGGGCTAGCTCTTTTTAATATAAATGTCATAGATTGTTTTATTTAGATTTCATAGATTTCTATGCATTTCAGGAGTTTGGGGGGCTGGCTCCCCAAAATAATTAAATAACATAACCCTAACCCTAACCCTAACCCTAAAACCGAAATAAAGTAAAAAAAATAAATAGTGACAAAATCCGCCCATTTTCGCCCAAAAAACGCCCCAAAACCGCCATTTTCTTTTATCGTGCGCTATGCGCACGCTCGATGACAGGTGTCCCTTATTTCTACTGGTCAAAGGTGGCAACCCTAACTTTAGTTTGTATATTGTATATTGTATATTTGTATAGTGTTGGGACTTTATAAAGATGAATAAAGTTGGCTCCATGTTAGCCTAGCTTAGCACAATGAATAGAAGCGGACATTCATTCATGGTCCAACTAACCATCCGTTTCCATTCATTGTGCTAAGCTAGGCTAACGTGCAGCCAGATGGCTTTCTACTGAACGCACAAAGAGGAAACTGGTATCTATCTTCTTGTCTCTCTCTGGAGAAAGACGGTAAGCAAATTTCCCAAAATGTCGGCCGAGCCACATTCCCACCTCTACTCTAATAAATGTAATCGCCGCCATGCGTTGACACTTGATGACAGATGATGAGTTTACCCCGACGAAGCGACCACGCCTCGGTTTGGTGCCGAGAGAAGCGTCGGCGACGGCGGACTCCTCCCTCTTCGCGAGTGGCCGAGGCACGGAGTTGGTCGACGGCGAGGAGTGAGGAAACGGCAGGTGAGAGGGCGGTCGGTTCAGGGGGGAGGGCGAGGGGAAGGCAGGGCGGGAGGACGGGCGGGACACAGATTTAGGACCAGGTCTTGGTACGGATCTTGATTTAGGCCCCGGTTTAGGTCTAGGTGTAGGCCCGGATTTAGGTCTAGGTGTAGGCCCGGATTTAAGCCCAGATTTTGGTCCAGGTTTAGGTATAAGCCCAGGTTTAGGTATAACTTTAGAAACAGGTTTAGGTATAGGCCCAGGTTTGGGGATGACCTTAGGGACAGGTTTCGGTATGACCTTAGGGACAGGTTTCGGTATGACCTTAGGGACAGGTTTCGGTATGACCTTGGGAACAGGTTTAGGAACAGTCAGAGCTAGAGGTATGTCTGTGGGGCACAGGGTTGCAGGGACCGCAGCCTCCACAGAGGGGCGCTCTTTCTCAACCACTGTCACTTCCTCCTCTTTGATCCTCCAGATCTTCTCCTCTGCCGGTTCGTCCTCCTCCTCCTCTCCTCCTCCTCTCTCCCTCCCTCCTCTCCTCTCCCCGTCCTCCGTGCTTCTGCGGAGGCGAGAGGACTTGCGGAGGTGACAGGGGAAACGCGGTCGTCCGGAGCTGCGGAGGGCGTACTTCCTCTCCGCCTCCACCGGGTGAGAGGAGGAGGGGCTCGGTGGGAGGTCCGTCTCCGCCGCGAGGACCGGGGCCGCCGGCTGATTGGCGGAGGCGGGGTGATTGACAGGTGGGAGGAGGGGCAGGGGCAGGGGCAGAGGGGAGGCCGCGCGCGTCGCCTCCGGCGGGGAGAGAGTTCTGGGTCGCTCGGACTCCGTGGCGAGCGGACCGTCGGGGTCCGCGCGCGTCTGCATGTTGCGGAGCGCCCCCTCCAGCGTCTGGGTCTCGGGGTGCCTGCTGCGTCTCTCCAGCCCCAGGCGCCGGTGCAGGTGGTGGCCGTTGGCCAGGGAGGGAGAGGTGGGGGGGACGTAGGTCACAGGCGACGGTCCATCGTTTGGGGGTTCCAGGGGCCCCTCCTGGACCCCCGGTTCCCCGGTCCAGACCCCGGGCCCCGCCAGTCCCTCAGAGCCCCCCACGAGAGCCTCGTCCTCAGCCAGAGGCCCCCCGCAGGCCCCTGGTCCACCTCCGCCGGAACGCAGGGGCTCCGACAGGCCACTCATCCAACGGAAACGCAAAGGTCTCGACTGATGTCACAAAAGGATCCCAGGGAGCGAGAGGAGGAGGTCTCCTTGGAGTCTTCTAGCTCGTCTTCTCGCTAGTTACAGCCGTCTAGTTACAGCCGTCTAGTTACAGCCGTCTAGTTACAGCCGTCTAGTTACAGCCGTCTAGCGGGATGATCCGAGGACCTGAGGGAAAACACATAATAATCCATTAGATTAAGTTAAAGACAGTATTTACACGCTCCACACACTCTGTTTCCAAATGTCTGCAAATCTCTCCCAAATCTACAGCAACATGGGGTTGGTTACTGATCTCAGATAAGATAAGGTAAGGTAAGGTAAGGTAAGGTAAGGTAAGGTAAGGTAAGGTAAGGTAAGGTAAGGTAAGGTCAAATAAAATATGATAAGATAAGGTGAGGTAAGATAAGATAAGGTAAGATAAGGTAAGATATGATAAGATAAGGTGAGGTAAGATAAGATAAGTTAAGATAAGGTAAGATCAAATATGATAAGGTAAGGTAAGGTAAGATCAAATATGATAAGATAAGGTAAGGTAATATTGAATTTGAATTGAATTGAATAGTTTATTGATTTAGAATGGATAACACATACATTTGAACACAGGTGAATAGGTATACATATCGGCTCACCATTTACCAATAGGATTAAACAAACACAATAAAGCCATAGGCTTGTTTACATTGCGGTCCTTCATCATTGGTGTCCGTGGAGTTGTGTACTGGTGTGTGGACGTGTGTGTTTGTAGTGTCTGTGTGTCAGGATGTGTGGTATAAAAAGAAAAACCAGGGAGGGGATGGGGGGCGACATATTGCAGACAACTTACAATCAAATTGTTCAACTGTGCAATACCAATAATACATGCATATATATTCCATTTAATAAACAATAAAAGAATAATAAAAAAAAATAATAAAAAGGAAGAACACATATTAGAAACCCGTTGTTCACTACTCCCAGCTTCTGCTACTTATGATCCACCTCTTTATAGCTGATTTAAAAGTGGAGAAGGGGCTTATGGACTTCAACTCCATTGGTAGGCTATTCCATAGTACTGCTGCTGAATATATGAATGAGTTTTGGCCTATTTTTCTAATACATCTCACTGTAGGAATCCCCCTGGTGGCATGTCTGTGTACATCTCTTACCCTGTTAAAATATCCACTAAGGTATTGAGGGACAGTATTCCTGAGTATCTTGTGTATCATGTTGAGTTTTAATTGAGAGACCCTCTCCTCAACCCTGAGCCACTTGAGGCTGTTAAAATGTGTCTGTGTAAGGTGAGTCCTGGGATGGAGTTTTAGAATCAGTCTAGCTAATTTGTTCTGAGCTGTCTGTAGCCTACCTTTCAGTGCTACTGTGATGCCAGTGTACCAGGAGGAGCAGGCGTAGTCATAATGACATTGGATCAGGGCCCCTGCCAGTACTTCTAAGGCTGACCTGTTAATATAGGTGGACACTCTGCCGAGACATTTTATTCTCTGGTTGATCTTTGAGACCACCTTTTGTGCCATGCTCACCCCTGATAAGGTGTTGTCCAAAACACATCCTAGGTATGTGACTTCCTCCTTTGCTGTAACCTCAATATCTCCTACCACTACTTTGAACCCAGGAGACCTCTTAAGTTGAATGGCAGAGCCAAAAAGGATAGCTTAGGTTTGACCCAGGTGGAGGGATAACCTATTTTCGACCAGCCAATGACTAATCTTGACAAGCTCAGTCTAGACTGAGTGACCTCTCAACTTCTCTTTTGTCCTGATGGGAGACCATGAGTGCAGCTCGTCCGCAAATAAAAACAAGTTACATTCACAGGCAGTTTTCATGTCATTGACATATAAAAGAAATAAAAGTGGTCCTAAAATACTCCCTTGCGGCACCCCGCACATCTGTTGGAGTGAGGAGGAGATGCTCCCATTCATTTCCACTACTTGTTTCTGTTTCTTGCCTCTCAGATATGACTCCATTCCTTAAAGATATACTGTTAAAACCCATAGCCTTCAGTTTATATAAAAGTATGTTGTGGTTAACGGTGTCGAAGGCTTTTTGTAAATCTATTAAAACCATCCCACAGAATTGACCTTTGTCCACCTCTGTTTTAATTTGATCTGTCAGATATAATAAACATGTGTCTGTGGAATATGATGTTCTAAATCCAGACTGGAGCTCGAACAACAGGTTGTTTGTAGAGAGGTATTCGTTTATTTGATCATGAATGATCCTTTCTATGACTTTGGACACCGCACTAAGAATCGACACAGGCCTATAGTTCCCTGGGTCTAGTTTATTGCCTTTTTTGTAAAGCGGAATGACTCTGGCTTGTTTGAGATCATAGGGAAACTGTCCTTGATTGTTAGGATTGAGCGCCCTCAGTTTTTTCAGTCACACTCGCAAAGGACAATATTATATATATTATATTATCTTATCATTATATTATCTTATCATTTAATATATGATAAGATAAGATAAGATAAGTTAAGGTAAGGTAGGGTAAGATAAAATATGATATGATAAGATAATATAAGGTAAGGTAAAGTAAGGTAAAGTAAGATCAAATAAGATAAGATAAGGTAAGATAAAATACGATAAGATAAGGTAAGATAAAATAGGATAAGATAAGAAAAAACAAGAAAGGAGATTAGATAACTTTATAATCCCTGGGTGGGTTGAACAGCTCTACACAGCGCTGGTTGTACATCCTCTTCCATGTATTGTAGTGCTGTTGACAACAACCCAGTTTAATCACGTCTTCTCTCCTCTTAATGTTTTCTCTTCTCCGAGTCGATCTCATACCCAGGACCAGTAAACACCGCTCTGCTCCGCACTCCATTCGGAGACATTTGGGCTTGAGCTCGGAAACCTCCCGACATTAAATCCCTTTCACTGCCACACTACCACGGTTAACGACAATACACAGAACGACAATACACAGAAGGTTAACCCTTTCACTGCGACAATACACATAAGGTTAACCCTTTCACTGCGACAATACACAGAAGGTTAACCCTTTCACTGCGACAATACACAGAAGGTTAACCCTTTCACTGCGACAATACACATAAGGTTAACCCTTTCACTGTGACAATACACAGAAGGTTAACCCTTTCACTGCCACACTACAGAAGGTTAACCCTTTACTATCACACAGTAAAGGGTTAACCTTCTGTAGTGTGGCAGTGAAAGGGTTAAATCCCTGCCCTGGTGAAAACAGAGGTCACAGGCAACACAGCGCCATCAATAAGCGGTGTTGTAGTCGAGTCACTAGAGAGTCCGAGTCCAGTCTCGAGACCCCAGTGTTCGAGTCCAAGTCCAAGTCAGAGTCACCGAAGAAGAGCCTGAGTCGAGTCCCAGTCGAGTCCCCATCACCCTAGTCCAGGGGTTCTCAAACTATTTTATACCACGACCCCATGTAATGTATCACGTCATTTTAACGTGGAAATAAGGAATATCAAAATAAAAGCACACGTTGTTGAACTTGATCATGCATATTTATTAGAAAATGAAATTACAGCACTATGTTATCAATTAAATTAATGAATATTATCAACAAAAGCAACGGAATTGTTTCTGTATACACATTTATAAAACGAGGCATTTAGCCAAAATATGTTGCCAGAACATAAAAAAGAAAAGAAAATGCGTTCCCATGCGTTTTTCAAGAATATAAAAAAAACTAGACATACTGTAATGGGAAGGGTGTGCTTGTACATTTGAACAGTTCCATGATACGTGGCAAGCTTTCTCAGCGCAGCATTACACAACACTGGGTAGTCGTTCCGGACTGATATCCAGAACTTTGCGAGGGCCTGTCCAGTGAACTTGTCTTTCAGCAGCTCGTCACACGAAAGATCAATGAGCGCCTCCTGCTCAGACAGTGTCTGTGTCTGACAGCCTGGTGCGTCATCATGCGTAATGAACGGATCTTGGATCAAGTTGTCCAAATAGTTCGGGAAAATTGTTCCGAGATTGTTCAATGAGCCCTTCTAGTGGCTACAGATGATGGGCTTCAAATTATTTTAAGCAACATTCTGGTCCTCAAGCCATCAAGCTGAGTAAATACCCCCAAATCTCTGCTGATTATTTTGCAGTGCCACAAACAGAGTTTAATCCAGCTCGCATTGAGTCGGTCAAAGATGTCGGCTAGATAATAATAATAATAATAATAATAATAATAATAATAATAATAATAATAATAATAATAATAATAATAATAATAATAATAATAATAATAATAATAATAATAATAATAATAATAATAATAATAACAACAACAACAACAACAACAATAATAATAATAATAATAATAATAATAATAATAATAATAATAATAATAATAATAATAATAATAATAATAATAATAATAATAATAATAATAATAATAATAATAATAATAATAATAATAATAATAATAAACGAAGCATTTGACCGTTGACCGTTTTCAGCACAGTTTTCTCTGCTCCAAAATAGTTTTTTTTTCTTTCTTTCTGAAAGCTAGCGGTTCCGTTTTTAAATTCAGCATGTCTAGTTTCCAAGTGCCGCTATAATTGACTAAAGATTCCACCTTTCTTTTGCCAGCATTTGGAACACACGGCCAAGCGGCACCGCCTCTGACAAGAAACATATCCATTGCGAGTGTCCAGGTTACAATACCTGTCCTAAATTAATCAAATCAGCTTTATATGCTTGGCCTGGAAAGCCCCCCCCCCCCCCCCCCCCCCTGGAAGTGCTTTAATTACGAGACAGTGCCAATCACAATATGAATATCTGACAGACGTGGCCTCTGCGATTACTGTACATGCACAGGATGTAGTATTGGAATACTGTGTGTCGGCCTCCGTCGATGTAGGGGCGATACATGGCAAATACACACAGCTGCCAGGTGGGACACTCTATCTGAGTTGGGTCGGCTGTTCTCTTGAATTCTTTTATATATATATTTCTTTTGATCCACTTTTTCCTCCTTATTTTTTAATTTTTTTCTCCCATCCCAATTTCGTATTGCCAATTCTTCCCTCCCCTGTCTTGAACGTTGCTAAACTATGCCCCCCACTGGTCGGCTGTAGTGAGGATAGAAGCCTTGCATCACGTGTCCCCTCCGGTACACGAGGAGGCAGCCTGTCGCATCTTTTCACCAGACAGCGCAGACTCTCAGTGGCGAGGAGTAACGTGTGGGAGGGTCACGCTGCCCCCGATACTTCTTGTCTCTGCTGTGCAGGCGTCACCCAACCGACCTGTAGGAGTCGCTGTCCACAACGTCCAATCCCCACCCATAGACTTCCACCCGCTACCTCTGTCAATTGAGATAGTATGACGACTGGGCCAAGCCGCAGGCAACGCTGACTCGGGGAGTCGAGACCGGAGTCTCTTGCATTGGTGACGAGTGCAATCTCCGCTACGCCACCCAGCCGCCCCCCCGATCACAAATATCTGATACAGACGTGGCCTCCGCGATTACTGTACATGCACAGGATGTAGTATTGGAATACTGTGTGTCGGCCTCCGTCGATGTAGGGGCGATACATGGCAAATACACACAGCTGCCAGGTGGGACACTCTATCTGAGTTGGGTCGGCTGTTCTCTTGAATTCTTTTTGTTGTTGTTGCCAATGCTCGACCCCACTGTCACCTATCCGCGACCCCACTTTGGGTCGCAACCCGTAGTTTGAGAACCGCTGCCCTAGTCCGAGTCCAAGTCCAAGTCATCAAGGTTGAGTCCACTCCACTCTGGCAGTCAAAGAGCTGACGTACAAATAAAAAAGGGTCTACATTAAACATAAATGACACAGCGGTCACCGTTTCAAAGGGAGTTCATTTGCTTTGTGACACAATAGCCAAACAAATGCACTAGCCATCAATATCTGATGCCAAATGTTTAAAAAACAAAAAAACAACAACTGTATTTATCAAATAACAAGTCCGAGTCCGAGTCTGCACCTTCCGAGTCCGAATGCAGTCAATGCTCGAGTCCAAGTCCAAGTCCGAGTCATCAGTGCTCAAGTCCAAGTCGAGTCACGAGTCCTGAAAATCAGTCCAGGACTCGAGTACTCGATCACTGTCAATAAGCGTACCCCCCAAAAAATCTATACCATTTTATTCACAACACCGGTCAGTGGACATAACTTATGGCGACAAGCCAGTAACTTAAACACCAAAGCACAACGATCACTCAGCTGTACAGCGTTCCCACAACAAAACATCAGGTTTAGCATCATGTCTTGCCTGGGTTACTTCTACTGGGTTGGTTGGTTGGGAACTCTCTCACCGTGATTCAGATTCTGGGATGAGCCTCACTCCTTCTGCCTGCCTGTCTGCCTGCCTGCCTGTCTGTCTGTCTGTCTGACTGTCTGTCTGTCTGTCTGTCTGTCTGTCTGTCTGTCTGTCTGTCTGTCTGTCTGTCTGTCTGTCTGTCTGTCTGTCTGTCTGTCTGTCTGTCTGTCTGGCTGTTTGTCTGTCTGTCTGTCTGTCTGTCTGTCTGTCTGTCTGTCTGTCTGTCTGTCTGTCTGTCTGTCTGTCTGTCTGTTTGTCTGTCTGTCTGTCTGTCTGTCTGTCTGTCTGTCTGTCTGTCTGTCTGTCTGTCTGTCTGTCTGGTTGGCTGCTGTTTGTCTGTCTGGCTGGCTGGCATCTGCAGGAAATCATTGGGTCATCAATACTGCAGTGGAGACGACTCACACACTTTCCTGGCTCCCTCCTGCTTCTCTCCTTTGCCCATTGTTGCTGTAGAGAAAGTGAGGGAGAGGGGAGGAGGGATGGAGGGGGAGGGGGGGAGAGAGAGAGAGAGGGAAGGAGGTGGAAGAGGGAGGGATGGAGGGAGGGGGGAGAGAGATGGAGAGATGGAGAGAGAGAGAGAGAGAGAGAGAGAGAGAGAGAGAGAGAGAGAGAGAGAGAGAGGGGGGGAGGTGGAAGAGGGGGGGAGGGGGGTGAGAGGGAGAGAAGGGAAAGGATAGAGGGATAGAAAGAGAGATGGATGGGGGAGAGAGGCATGTAAAGGAAAAAAAGGAGAAGAGATAGAGGAAGGGTGGAGTAGAGATGAGAAAAAGAGAGAGAAGAGACAGAGATTAGTCAAGACGTTGTGGCGTGCACTCCCGTCATTAAGACAGATTATCACATAATCAGCTGAATACAGATCTGGAACAAAGCTGTAAAAAATATACATGTCATACCCAGAGAACCATATAGACACACACAAGCACACACAAGCACACACAAGCACGCACGCAAAGCGTGCACACACACACACACACAAAGATAGAGAGAGAGAGACAGACAGACAGACAGACAGACAGACATACAGACAGAATAACAGATCAGAGAAACACACACACACACACACACACACCACTACTCATGGTGTGCTTGCACATGAAAACAGATTCACATGCACACACACACACACACACACACACACACACACACACACACACACACACACACACACACACACACACACACACACACAGATACACACACATGCATACACTTTCACACAAAAGCAAATACACAATGACAGACAGAAAGACAAGAAATGCACACACACACACACACACACACACACACACACACACACACACACACACACACACACACACACACACACACACACACACACACACACACACACACACACACACACTTCTACACACCGCAGGTATGTCAAGAACTGGTGAAATGCAGCAGGCTCTAGCCAGGGAGGCGCAATAAGACTGAGAATGTGTGATTAATCCCGGCCACCAGGGGGAGACAGAGAAGCAATGAAAAGAGAGGCGTTAAGAGGCTGGGACAGTGGCGAGCCAGAAGTGACAGACACTCAGGAATGATGGAGGGATTAGAGGGAAGGAAGACAGTGTTCTGTGTGTAGTGGTGGAAAGTAACTAAGTATTGTACTCAAGTACAATTTCGAGCTACTTGTACTTTATGGGAGTATTTTCCTTTTTTTTGGGAACGTTATACTTTTACTCCACTACATTTTAAGGGGAATATTGTACTTTTTACTCCACTACATTTATCTGAACCCATCAGTTACTAGTTACTTTTAAGAAAAAAAATTTGCATAGAAAACATGGTTAAGGTGTATGAAGATGATATACTTTCACAGGAGGACATAATCAGAGCAGCATAACTGGACGACATACCTTACTTTACCATAATACACAAATACTTTTACTTGAGTAGAATTCTAATGGAGGACTTTTACTTTGACCAGAGTACCCATTTATCTGGGTATTTCTACTTTTACTCAAGTAAAGGAACTGTGTACTTCTTCCACCACTGTCTGTGTGTGTACAGGGCAGTCTGTAGGGAGAGTCATTGACGCATGTAAATACAAACACACACACACACACACACCACACACACACACACACACACACAAACACACACACACACACACACACACACACACACACACACACACACACACACACACACACACACACACACACACACACACACACACACACACACACACACACACACACACACACACACAGATGCATACACATGCCTTCATTCATACATACATTCATAAATATCTATATGCAGTCAGCAGACATATGCATAATATGTTACCCTTGCAGGTACGCACGCACACACACATTCTGCAGTGCACCAGATCCACGTGTATATAACTGTGCACGCACACACACATTCTGTACCAGATCCACGTGTATATAACTGTGCACGCACACACACATTCTGTACCAGATGCACATGTATATAACTGTGCACGCACACACACATTCTGTACCAGATGCACGTGTATATAACTGTGCACGCACACACACATTCTGTACCAGATGCACGTGTATATAACTGTGCACGCACACACACATTCTGTACCAGATGCACGTGTATATAACTGTGCACGCACATGCATTCATACAT
>NW_028174699.1:37500-42500 GCF_963971535.1 Notolepis coatsorum
AGCCAGCCTGGCCGCGCAGGTTCTCACCGGGAGAGTGTAACGTGTGGGAGGCCGCACTACCTCTCTCCAGATCTTACCCTCGCTGAGCAGGCGCCCCGACCGAACTGTAGGGGTCGCTGTCCACAACGCCCAGGACCCACCCGCCAGCTTTCCCCACCCCCTAATACTGCCAATTGTATTAGTGTGAACGGCCAGCCAAGCTCGTGACAACGCCGAGAGCTGGATTCGAACACGCGAACCCAGCGTCTCCAGCGTTGGTGACGAACGCAATCTCCGCTACGCCACCTGACCGCCCTGGGATAGTAAAGGGTTAACCTTCTGTAGTGTGGTAGTGAAAGGGTTAAGCCTGGGTATATGTAGTTGTTATTGCTGTGTAATTGTCAGAGAATTTACTGTGAGTAAGTAAGTGCTTTTCACCCTTTTTCAGAACTACGTCAGCTTTCAATATCTGTTATTGTTTTAACTTTACTGTATGTTGTGAGTGTGTATCAAACAAGAAAAACTAAAATCGGAATTGGATTTTTACAGGTTTTTACTTTAGTGAAGCAGACACTGCAATTGAACATCCATTAAACTTTGCACATGTCAATTTTGAACTTGGAACTATTATGCAACTGCAATAAAGTTTGTGAACCCTTTTAGATTTATTCTTCTTAGGCTCCTTTTTACTCACTTTTTTCTAGGCGGAATTTTAGCCCTTGTGGTTGACCTTGAAGCAGGTAGAATTCTACCTGTGTTTACTTCCTCAATAACTCCCACAGTTTTTAGATTACCGTAATAAGCCATATATGTGAAGAAAGCTCAGATCCTTGGCTTTCAGACGGCGCTGAACTTTTTTTGATAGCGCAAATTCTCAAAGAGTTACGGTAAAGAGAAGCAGCAGTGGTAAATGGGCCCCAGGAGGGACCCGTAGGCTTAAAAGAGTTAAGGGGGTTTGTACTGAGACGTGCTAAAGTACCCGATGGTGTAACGTTTTGGGGTTTTGCTCTCATCTGGGAGCAAAAGCCCTGGCGTTACCCGATGGTAATTTCCTGTCTATCTGCCCTGATTGCTCTATTGATACCTGGTGTGTGTAGTTTAGTTGGCTTTATATGTCCTTCCTGGTGGTTACTAGTCAGATAGTCAGTCGTGCACTGAACATTACTGTGGGTAGTCCTGTGTATTCTTGTGAAAGCGTTATCGCTCCTCGCCACGGAGGATAACCTTGTCTCGCTATTTTGTCTGAGTCGCCATGTCATTATGATTGCCGTTTATTGCGTTCATTATTTAAAGTGTTTCCTACTGCGAGTTTATGCAGCGCCGTCGTGTGACGTGTTTATTATTCAGTGCGTTTTTGGAGACTTGCTTTCGCCCCTTTCTTTTCCCCTTTATTGTATAGTTTACCGTGTTCTTTATTATATGCATTTAACACGTTTTGGAGACTTGCTCTCTCCCGTTGATTTTTGGTCCACAAGTACTCGAATTAAAGGAGCAGTGCTCAAAAATCGAGAACCAACAACTGTCTCTCGTGGTGGTGTCTGTTCTACACTGCAGCTGGGTCCAACACACCTATCTACACTGCAGCTGGGTCCAACACACCTATCTACACTGCAGCTGGGTCCAACACACCTATCTACACTGCACCTGGGTCCAACACACCTATCTACACTGCAGCTGGGTCCAACACACCTATCTACACTGCACCTGGGTCCAACACACCTATCTACACTGCACCTGGGTCCAACACACCTATCTACACTGCACCTGGGTCCAACACACCTATCTACACTGCACCTGGGTCCAACACACCTATCCACACTGCACCTGGGTCCAACACACCTATCTACACTGCAGCTGGGTCCAACACACCTATCTACACTGCACCTGGGTCCAACACACCTATCTACACTGCAGCTGGGTCCAACACACCTATCCGAACCGTAACAGATGGTGTGTGTGTACTGCTTACACATTAAGTAGCCGAAGTTGAGGCTAAAAACACTCTGATTCTGTGCTATTATGCTCCATGAGTAACCAACTATAGGCCCAACCTACAGTATAGTTCTTTCAAAAGTCAGCTAAAAGTATGGCTAGTCTCAAATCAGACCTGTACACATTGATATAAACAATGTGAGGCTGTCTTAACTCATTCAGCGCCAATCACGGAAAAAGTCGGGTTAACTCGCCAACCGTTGAGCGCCAATCACGAGAAAAGTCGGGTTTTAATCGTTATTTCTTTTATTAGCTATATCCATTCATTTTCATCCATCCAGCCTGATGTTATCATTGGGAATGGGTCTGAGCTCGCAAAAGGGCAAATACCGCCGCCTACGCCTTCCAGCCGGTATTGCACTCTATTAGAAATGGTGTAGTTTCTTTTCTGGGCCGATCTGAGCCGTGCGGGCGGGGTTTAAATACTCCGGCAGGACTAGCGTTTACAACGTTACATCTGCGATGCTGCCCCCCCCCCCCCCCCCCCCTTCATATGCTATGCCGGGCAATGTGGGACGGACCTCCACGAGCAGTATTTGGAATGGCGATCAGATAATTGGATTATTTCTTTTGCATTACATCAGAGACCAGGTAAGGACTCTCTATATAAAATCTTGTGTTGATCTGATATTTATTTCTACCGCGATCGAAGCTGTCTGTGTGTGTGTGTGTGTGTGTGTGTGTGTGTGTGTGTGTGTGTGTGTGTGTGTGTGTGTGTGTGTGTGTGTGTGTGTGTGTGGCTGTTTACCGTTGGGTGCAGGAGGTGGGGGGGGGGGGAGGGGGCACCGCGCTACGAGGGCCATTTCATGTATGCACGAGGAAGGATAATAATGAGCGTTGATTTCAGGAAGATTCGATAATCAGGCGAAAAATTACAACGTGTTTAGTGTATTCCACTAAAACGCTATTATCGCGTCTTTTCCTGGGATTAAGAATCACCAAAACTATACTCATATTCAAAACAGTATAAAACGGAAATGTATGGATGAAAAAACAATCTGTTTCGTGCATGTTGACTGGAAGCCACTCACTGACAATCGACGGGTGTATTAGACCCATAGCTATAATATAAGATATATTTTAAGCACTCGCAAATCTCGCAGTCTCCCCATTGATTAAAGCGATGGCGTTCTAGCGCCCCCTGGCTCATTAAGCCATTAAGGATGAGTAAATGATGTTCCATGTTTATATTTCCTCAGATGTATATGTATATCTTCTATGTATATTTTCCCAGATGTTGTTTTTATATTTGCCATGTCTAACCTTCGTATTCCACCAGAAGCAGCCTGTAACTCCTGGCAGGGGGGGCTGCCTCTGGAAACTAGCCTCTGGCTATAATTGGTTTGGTGCATTTACGTTCCATGTGCATTTTATGTTCTATGAATGTTCATCAATGTGCTTGTCCCTCTAAAACAAATCAAATAAATGAAATATCCCTCATATCGACAAATACGTCGTTCGCAGAAGCGAGACAGGTAGGTTGACTACTAAGATGACTACTACCATTAGGGATGGGTACCGAATTAGGTACTTTTAAAGGTACCTACCGATTCACGTGAGATCTGTCTGTGCCAGATTTCGGTACTGTAAAAAAAGAAATATTGTTTAAACGTTCTTTATTTAAATTTTTTTTCGTCAATGTTCACATTTTACTTGATTCAACAACAAAGCAGTCGGGGCAATGGCAAGCCGAAAACGGTCAAAAGTGTGGTTATTTGAAGTTTGGATACTTTTTTTCTCACAACTGAGGTAGGTAGATTACATTTTTAGAGACTAAAGTACCGAAAAAATTTACCGTTGGGTACCGGTATCGATTCACAGGTACCGGTACCGTATCGGTTCAAATGTGAACGGTACCCATCCCTAACTACCATAGTGTCTTTATACCTGTATCACTGTACATATTAATACTACAACTCTGTACATACATCTGATTAGCACTATTACTCAGTAGTACTAACTTATATTCTATACCGAGTTTAATCACCTGTACATTGTATATCTACTACTGCACTTTACTGCTACATTTCCACTCTGGTTGGATGCCAAACGTCTTTTTGTTGTACTGTACTTGTGCTGTATGATGACAATACATTTTAATCTAATCTAATCGAAGTTGTTCGTCTCCCTATAATCATCATGCTGATGGACGGAGACCTGTCTGCTAATCACCACACCACCCTACAAGATACCTGGATCTCCATGCATCAGCGCCAGGTCTTCGTTCTGGAACCGGAAGTAACATATTTGCATTTCGATTCTTAATTTCGATTCTTAAAAAAAATTATAAAAAATTTACTTTGTTAATTAATACCCTAGTTACAGTACAGCAACCAAATGAAACTGTATTAAGTCAACTGACAATGGGAATAGTATGATTTTTTTTTGATTTTTGCAAAAAAAAATTAAATCTCCTGCGAAATAATATGTGACCTGTTTTCAAAGAAGCGGAATCGAGAATCGTTTAGAACAGGAATCGAAATGGAGAATCGGAATCGGAACCGGAATCGTTCAAATCCAAACGATGCCCAACCAGGGGCGGGGCTAGGGGGTGGCTACTTGGGCTCAAGCCCCGAATGTTTTCTGAAAAGCCCCGAATCTATTTAAAAAAAATTAAAATAAAAATTATAATTTTTTTTTTTTTTTTTGACAATTAATCATTGTTACATGAAAATATGTTTGCACCAGATTTAGCAGAAGCTAATTTCCATCTGTAGTCTATCCAGCTGCTAACTGTATTTGAGTGAGTTAAGTCTTGGTGTTATGGTAGACTCAGACCTAAGCTTTAAATCACAATCAACAAGTTGACAAAAACATAATTCTTCCACCTTAGAAACATAGCTAAAGTACGGCCATTTATAAATCAAAAGGACGCTGAAAACCAGATCCATGCCTTTATCTCAAGCCGACTCGACTACTGTAATGCACTCCTTACCGGCCTCCCGAAAAAATACGATGATAACTATTTTATTGCAATGCACTATTGCATTATTTTATTCTATTTTACTAACTATTTTATTGCACTGCAC
>NW_028174699.1:47500-50759 GCF_963971535.1 Notolepis coatsorum
GCTATTTTACTGATATCGGCGGCCGATACCGATACCAATATCGGATCGGTGCATCCCTAGACTTAACAATCTAGACACAAGCTCAACCCTGTTTTTTGTATTATTCTTTTGGAAAACACTGGGGCCCCAGAGTCCAGACCGGCTGACAATGCGTCACAACCTGATATGAATTAGTCTTTCATTCAAGCCACATATCAGCTCTGACAGAGGAAGAAGCTTTGAAGACGCTGTGAGGAGTCCTTTTACCAGATTCTCTGAAGCGGTGTTGTATTATCTTAGCCTGCATTTTAAATCCTTACCTCGATGCTCGATAGCTTAACCAACGTTGAAACCTCATTGATCTAAAGATGCACTTCATACCTTGTACTTTGTTTCTTGTATATATGTTTTTTATGCTTTGTCTCTATGACTATGCTTCACTGCCTGCCTGTTTAGTTTTTATGTTTTGTGTTGGGACTGCGGATGAAAACTAGCCTCCTTGCTAAATCCGGTGTATTTACACTGCATTTATTTGTAGTGTCCATTCATATGCTCTGTCCCCTGTCTAAATAAACAAACAAATAAATAAAGACAGACATCAGACATTGTTCATTTTGACACCTTTCCGGGCCATTGTTTGCTTATGAGAGAACAACTGTGAAAGGTGATCGAGCGATATGATTGGTCAAGAGGCAATCCATGCGCGTCGCTACACACGCTGACATTTCTGCTGTAAACGAGCAGTTATGTTTCTCTCTTGATACAGTTCTGTTTCTCTCTTGATACAGTTCTGTTTCTCTCTTGATACAGTTCTGTTTCTCTCTTGATACAGTTCTGTTTCTCTCTTGATACAGTTCTGTTTCTCTCTTGATACAGTTCTGTTTCTCTCTTGATACAGTTCTGTTCTCTCTCTTGATACAGTGCTTCTGCACGTAGTTGACAATTTGCTTCAAAATGTTTCTTTGTGACTCCAGATTCAAGGACTGTTTGCCGGCAGAGCTAGAACGTAAACATATCTAACGCAATCTCCATTGAATGGTAAATGGCTGCATTTATATAAGAGCTTTTATCCAATGCACTTTACAATTTGTTCCTCACATTTTACCCGTTCACTCACACATTCACACACCGACGGCAGAGGCGACCAGGCAAGGTGCCAACCTGCTCATCGGGAGCAGTTAGGGGTTAAGTGTCTTGCTCAAGGACACTTGGACACGCTGCCCGGGGAGGAGCGGGAATCAAACCGTATACAAGTGAAACTGCTGTATGAGAACAATACCACAACTCGAGCTCATGCGTTACACTGTATATTTAACCCTTACACTACCACACTACAGAAGGTTAACCCTTTCACTACCACACTACAGAAGGTTAACCCTTTCACTACCACACTACAGAAGGTTAACCTTTCACTACCACACTCTGTATTGTCGCAGTGAAAGGGTTAACCATTTGGTAGTGTGGTAGTGAAAGGGTTAACCTTCTGCAGTGTGGCAGTGAAAGGGTTAACCTTCTGTGTGGTAGTGAAAGGGTTAACCGTATGCAGTGTGATTGTGAAAGGTTAACCGTATGTGGTGTGGTAGTGAAAGGGTTAACCTTCTGTAGTGTGGTAGTGAAAGGGTTAACCTGCTGTAGTGTGGTTGTGAAAGGGTTAACCTTCTGTAGTGTGGTAGTGAAAGGGTTAACCTTCTGTAGTGTGGTAGTGAAAGGGTTAACCTGCTGTGGTGTGGTTGTGAAAGGGTTAACCTTCTGTAGTGTGGTAGTGAAAGGGTTAACCCTTCCGTAGTGTGGCAGTGAAAGGGTTAACCCTTCCGTAGTATGGCAGTGAAAAGGGTTAACCCTTTGGTAGTGTGGTAGTGAAAGGGTTAAGCAGCCGACAGGCTTGAGCTTGCGATGGCATCACAGCCGCGCTGATACCCTTCTGTGTGATATCGCTTTATTAACACGCGTGGTGACAAGATATAATTGTGTCTGTAATGTATGTGTTCCGTTTGTGGCAGTGCATCCTGGATTGTGTCCCGACGCATCTTAATTTAGAGAGCAGCCCAGGCAGGGGGCAGCGCAGAGCCAATGAAACTGTGACAGGTGTGTGAACTCACTGCTGTCCTTGACTAAAGAAATTCCTATAGCCGACTAATAGTGAATCTTTAATCTTTCATCTTTCATCTTGACTTGTATCGAAGCAGAAAAAAGCCTTGGCATTCATTGAGACACAGGCACACGTGGAGTGGTCAGAGAGGCACACGTGAGTGGTCAGAGAGGCACACGTGGAGTGGTCAGAGAGGCACACGTGGAGTGGTCAGAGAGGCACACGTGGAGTGGTCAGAGAGGCACACGTGGAGTGGTCAGAGAGGCACACGTGGAGTGGTCAGAGAGGCACACTTGGAGTGGTCAGAGAGGCACACGTGGAGTGGTCAGAGAGGCACACGTGGAGTGGTCAGAGAGGCACACGTGGAGTGGTCAGAGAGGGCACACGTGGAGTGGTCAGAGAGGCACACGTGGAGTGGTCAGAGAGGCACACTTGGAGTGGTCAGAGAGGCACACTTGGAGTGGTCAGAGAGGCACACTTGGAGTGGTCAGAGAGGCACACTTGGAGTGGTCAGAGAGGCACACTTGGAGTGGTCAGAGAGGCACACGTGGAGTGGTCAGAGAGGCACACGTGGAGTGGTCAGAGAGGCACACTTGGAGTGGTCAGAGAGGCACACTTGGAGTGGTCAGAGAGGCACACGTGGAGTGGTCAGAGAGGCACACTTGGAGTGGTCAGAGAGGCACACTTGGAGTGGTCAGAGAGGCACACGTGGAGTGGTCAGAGAGGCACACGTGGAGTGGTCAGAGAGGCACACGTGGAGTGGTCAGAGAGGCACACTTGGAGTGGTCAGAGAGGCACACGTGGAGTGGTCAGAGAGGCACACTTGGAGTGGTCAGAGAGCACACTTGGAGTGGTCAGAGAGGCACACTTGGAGTGGTCAGAGAGGCACACTTGGAGTGGGTCAGAGAGGCACACTTGGAGTGGGCAGAGAGGCACACTTGGAGTGGTCAGAGAGGCACACTTGGAGTGGTCAGAGAGGCACACTTGGAGTGGTCAGAGAGGCACACGTGGAGTGGTCAGAGAGGCACACGTGCATTCGAGCAACACTGTACTTGTATTTATGCCTATTCTTATGTCTGCACGTTCTACGTTGCACTACTTTTATTGTCTTTTATACCTATTTTTTATGTCTGCACTTTATGCATTGTTTTTATTCTGTCAACTGTAGTACTCATTCATGCCTATGTTTCA